>NW_027625488.1:0-7002 GCF_034508935.2 Berghia stephanieae
TTTTCAAAATTCGAAATTTGAAAAATGTCAAAATTTAACCATAAATTTGAAAAATCGAAAATTCAAAAACAAAATAAATTTAACATGTAAAATCTGAAATCCAAATCACTTTTCATAAAAAATTGAAATTCAAGATTTCGAAAATCGAATTTTAAAAATTGTAAATTCAACCAAAAAAAAAATAAAAAAATAAAAATCGAAATCAAAATCAACTTTTAAACATTGTGAATCTCAAAGATGCTCAAAATGATCTTTCATGCAAAATTATGAATTTATCATATTTGAAATCTCGGAAATTTAAATAAATCCAAAATAAATCACAAAAAAAAACTGAAAAAAATGAAAAATCTGGAAACTCAAAATTTACTTCTAAAATTGTAATCTCAAAAATCTCAAATGACATCATTGAAATCGATGATTTAAACATTTAAACCCGAAATTTGAAAAAATCGTCAAATTACCACCACAGAAAAAACGTGAAAAAAAAATTAAAAAATTTGAAACTCTAAAAATATATTTTAACATGTGAACTCGAAAGATGTCAAAAGACTTTCAAAAATTCGATACATAAATAACTGTAAATCGGAAATTTGAAAAAATCTCAATTCCCCACCCACTCCAAAACTGAAAAAAATCGAAATCTGAAACTCCAAAATAATTTGAAATTAGAAATCGAAAAATGCTAAAATTACTTCATACAAAAATTGAAAGATTTCATCAATTCGAAAAATCGAAATTTGAAAAAATCGTAAATTCACCCAAAAAACAACGTGAAAAAAATCGAAAATCTGAACTCCAAATTATAAATTTAATTAAACATTTAACCAAAAGAATCAAAATGACTCTTTCAAAAATTCGATGATTTATCAATTGGAAACTCGGAAATTTAAAAAATCGTCAAACATTCCCTCAAAAAAAGTGAAAAAATCGAAAATTACTTTTTTTTTTTTTTTTTTTTTTTTTTTTTTTTTTTTTTTTTTTTTTTTTTTTTTTTTTTTTTTTTTTTTTTTTTTTTTTTTTTTTTTTTTTTTTTTTTTTTTTTTTTTTTTTTTTTTTTTTTTTTTTTTTTTTTTTTTTTTTTTTTTTTTTTTTTTTTTTTTTTTTTTTTTTTTTTTTTTTTTTTTTTTTTTTTTTTTTTTTTTTTTTTTTTTTTTTTTTTTTTTTTTT
The DNA here is from genome assembly GCF_034508935.2 of Berghia stephanieae. Taxonomy (NCBI): domain Eukaryota; kingdom Metazoa; phylum Mollusca; class Gastropoda; order Nudibranchia; family Aeolidiidae; genus Berghia; species Berghia stephanieae. Next base: position 1,168 of record NW_027625488.1, read on the forward strand.
TTTTTTTTTTTTTTTTTTTTTTTTTTTTTTTTTTTTTTTTTTTTTTTTTTTTTTTTTTTTTTTTTTTTTTTTTTTTTTTTTTTTTTTTTTTTTTTTTTTTTTTTTTTTTTTTTTATTAATGAAAATCATTCCAAAACGAAAAAAAATCCTAATTTTAATGTAACGAGTCAGATTTAAATTGTTACATGTAATGAATTAAACTCAATTTCACAAAACTGAAAAAATAATCAAATTATACTTGAACCAGATCAAGCTTCTGAAATATTTAATGAAACTGATTAAAATCGCAATCCCAAAAAAAACAAAAATAAATGAAACTCAATATTTTCATGTGAACTAAGACTAAAGTCTCAAATCATATATATTGAATGAATTAAAACTCAATTCCCAAAATAAAAATAAATTCAAATATTACAAAAAATCCAAATTTTAATTATCATGTAAAACTCTAGAAGATTCAGTGATATTTCGTGAAAATTGAATTTTGAAAAAATCGAATTTCAAACCAATCACAAAAAAAACGTGAAAAAAATGAAAATCTGAAATCCAAAATACTATTTCTAAACATTGTGAATCTCAAAGACTCAAAATGGACTCTTCATGAAAAGTTCGATGATTTATCACATTTTGAAACAAAAAAAAAAACGTGAAAAAAATGAAAAATCTGGAAACTCAAAAATTCTACATTCTGACATTGTGAATCTCGAAAGATGCTCAAATGGACTCTTTCATGAAAAGTTCGATGATTTTATCAACTGTTGAAACTCGGAAATTTAAAAAATCGTCAAATTTCACCCAAAAAAAAAACGTGAAAAAAATGAAAAATCTGGAAACTCAAAAATTCTACTTTCTGAACATTGTGAATCTCGAAAGATGCTGAAAATGGACTCTTTCATGAAAAGTTCGATGATTTTATCATACTGTTGAAAACTCGGAAATTTGAAAAAATCGTCAAATTTCACCCCAAAAAACGTGAAAAAAATCAAAAATCTGTAAACTCCTAAATTATACTTTTTAAACATTGTGACACTCGAAAGTTCAAAATCGACTCTTTCATGAAAAAGTTCGATGATTATCATCATATTGTCGAAAATTCGAAATTTGAAAAAATCGTCAAAATTTCACCAAAAAAACGTGAAAAATCGAAAATTTCAAAAATCCAAAATTTAATTTATGATCATTGTAAAACTCTGAAGATGCTCAAAGTCGACTATTTCATGAAAAAATTTGAAGATTTCATCAGATTGTCGAAAACTCGGAAATTTAAAAAATCGTCAAATTTCACCCAAAAAAAAAAAACGTGAAAAAAATGAAAAATCTGGAAACTCAAAATTCTACTTTCCTAGACATTGTGAATCTCGAAAGATGCTAAAATGGACTCTTTCATGCAAAAGTTCGATGATTTATCAACTGTTGAAAACTCGGAAATTTGAAAAAATCGTCAAATTTCACCCCAAAAAAAAACGTGAAAAAAATAAAAATCTGAAACTCCAAAATTTACTTTCATAACATTGTGAACTCGAAAGATCTCAAAATCGACTCTTTCATGAAAAGTTCGATGATTTATCATCAATTGTGAAAACTCGGAAATTTGAAAAAATCGTCAAATTTCACCCAAAAAAAAAAAACGTGAAAAAATGAAAAATCTGGAAACTCAAAATCCTTTCTACATTGTGAATCTCAAAAGACTCAAATGACTCTTCATGAAAGTTCGATGATTTATCATACTGTTGAAACTCGAATTTGAAAAATCGTCATTCCCAAAAAAAACGTGAAAAAAATAAAATCTGGAAACTCAAATTACTTTCTAACATTGTGAATCGAAAGATTCAAATGACTTTCATGAAATTCGATGATTTATCAACTGTTGAAAATCTCGGAAATTTTAAAAAATCGTCAAATTTCACCCAAAAAAAAAACGTGAAAAAAATGAAAAATCTGGAAACTCTAAAATTCTACTTTCTAAACATTGTGAAATCTCAAAGATGCTCAAATGACTCTTTCATGCAAAAAGTTTCGATGATTTATCAATATGTTGAAAACTCGGAAATTTAAAAAATCGTCAAATTTCACCCCAAAAAAAAAACGTGAAAAAAATAAAAATCTGAAACTCCAAAATTACTTATTTAAACATTGTGAACTCGAAAGATCTCAAAATGGACTCTTTCATGCAAATGTTCGATGATTTTATCACAATGTTGAAACCTCGGAAATTTGAAAAAATCGTCAAATTTCACCAAAAAAAAACGTGAAAAAAATGAAAATCTGAAAATCCAAAATTTAATTTGACATTGTAAAACTCTGAAGATGCTCAAATCGACTTTTCTGAAAATTTGAAGATTTCATCAATTGTCGAAAACTCGGAAATTTAAAAATCGTCAATTTCCACCCAAAAAAAAAAAGTGAAAAAAAATGAAAAATCTGGAAACTCAAAAATCTACTTTCTAAACATGTGAATCTCAAAAGATCTCAAAATGACTCTTTCATGCAAAAGTTCGATGAATTTTATCACATGTTGAAACCTCGAAATTTGAAAAAATCGTCAATTTCCCCCCCCCCCCCCCCCGTGAAAAAAAAACGTGAAAAAAATGAAAAATCTGAAAAAAATAAAAACTGGAACCAAAATTCTACTTTCTGAACATTGTGAATCTCGAAAGATGCTCAAAATGGACTCTTTCATGAAACGTTCGATGATTTTATCATACTGTTGAAGTGTCGGAAATATTTAAAAAATCGTCAAATTTCACCCAAAAAAAAACGTGAAAAAAATGAAAAATCTGGAAACTCCAAAATTCTACTTTCTAAACATTATGAATCTCGAAAGATGCTGAAAATGGACTCTTTCATGGAAAGTTTGATGACTTTATCATACTGTTGAAAACTCGGAAATTTGAAAAAATCGTCAAATTTCACCCAAAAAAACGTGAAAAAAATCAAAAATCTGTAAACTCCTAAATTCTACTTTCTAAACATTGTGAAACTCGAAAGACGTTCAAAATCGACTCTTTCATGAAAAAGTTCGATATTTCATCAAATTGTTCGAAATTCGGAAATTTGAAAAAAATCGTCAAAATTTCACCAAAAAACGTGAAAAATGAAAATTTAAAATCCAAAATTATTAATTTTGATCATTGTAAAACTCGAAAAATGCTCAAAGTCGACTTTTCATGAAAAAGATTTGAAGATTTCATCATATTGTCGAAAACTCGGAAATTTAAAAAATCGTCAAATTCACCAAAAAAAAACGTGAAAAAAATCGAAAAATCTGAAACTCCAAAATTCTACTTCTGACATTGTGAATCTCTGAAAGATGCTCAAAATGGACTCTTTCATGCAAAAGTTCGATGATTTATCAATTGTGAAACCTCGGAAATTTAAAAAATCGTCAAATTTCCCCCCCAAAAAAAAAAACGTGAAAAAAATGAAAAATCTGGAAACTCCAAAATTCTACTTTCTAACATTGTGAATCTCGAAAGATGCTCAAAATGGACTGTTTCATGCAAAAGTTCGATGATTTTATCATACTGTTGAAAACTCGGAAATTTGAAAAAATCGTCATAATTTCACCCCCAAAAAAAAAAACGTGAAAAAAATGAAAAATCTGGAAACTCCAAAATTCTACTTTCTGAACATTGTGAATCTCAAAAAATGCTCAAATAGGACTCTTTCATGCAAAAGTTCGATGATTTTATCCATCTGTTGAAACCTCGGAAATTTGAAAAAATCGTCAAATTCCCTCCCCCACCCAAAAAAAACGTGAAAAAATGAAAAATCTGGAAACTCAAAAATTCTACTTTCTGAACATTGTGAATCTCGAAAGATGCTCAAATTGGACTCTTTCATGAAAAGTTCGATGATTTTATCATACTGTTGAAAGCTCGGAAATTTGAAAAAATCGTCAAAATTCCCCAAAAAACGTGAAAAAAATGAAAAATCTGGAAACTCCAAAATTCTACTTTCTAGAACATTTGAAACTCGAAAGATGCTCAAAATGACTCTTTCATGAAAGTTCGATGATTTATCATACTGTTGAAAACTCGGAAATTTGAAAAAATCGTCAAATTTCACCCAAAAAAACGTGAAAAAAAATCAAAAATCTGTAAACTCCAAATTATACTTTTAAACATTGTGAAACTCGAAAGACGTTCAAAATCGACTCTTTCATGAAAAATTCGATGATTTCATCAGATTGTCGAAAATTCGGAAATTTGAAAAAAATCGTCAAATTTCACCAAAAAAACGTGAAAAATCGAAAATTTCAAAAATCCAAAATTTTAATTTTTGATCATTGTAAAACTCTGAAGATGCTCAAATCGACCTTTCATGAAAAAATTTGAAGATTTCATCAGATTGTCGAAAACTCGGAAATTTTAAAAAATCGTCAAATTTCACCCAAAAAAAAAAAACGTGAAAAAAATGAAAAATCTGGAAACTCCAAAATTCTACTTTCTAAACATTGTGAATCTCAAAAGATGCTCAAAATGGACTCTTTCATGCAAAAGTTCGATGATTTATCACACTGTTGAAAACTCGGAAATTTAAAAAAAATTGTCAAATTTCCGCCCCCAAAAAAAAAGTGAAAAAAATCAAAAATCGAAAACTCCTAAATTATACTTTCTGAACATTGTAAACTCGAAAGATGCTCAAAATTGACTCTTTCATGCAAAAATTCGAAGATTTTATCAGATTGTCGAAAATTCGGAAATTTGAAAAAATCGTCAAAATTTCACCATAAAACGTTGAAAAATCGAAAATTTCAAAAATCCAAAATTTTAATTTTTGATCATTGTAAAACTCTGAAGATGCTCAAAGTCGACTATTTCATGAAAAAATTTGAAGATTTTATCAGATTGTCGAAAACTCGGAAATTTAAAAAATCGTCAAATTTCACCCAAAAAAAAAAAAACGTGAAAAAAATCAAAAATCTGGCAACTCCAAAATCTACTTTCTAAACATTGTGAATCTCAAAAGATGCTCAAAATGGACTCTTTCATGCAAAAGTTCGATGATTTTAATCATTGTTGAAACCTCGGAAATTTGAAAAAATCGTCAAATTCCTCACCCAAAAAAACGTGAAAAAAATGAAAAATCTGGAAAACTCAAAAATTTAATTTAGAACATTGTGAAACTCTGAAGATGCTCAAATGGACTCTTTCATAAAAAAGTTCGATGATTTATCAATTGTGAAAATCGGAAATTTAAAAAAATCGTCAAATTTCACCCAAAAAACGTGAAAAAATCGAAAACTTAAAACTCCAAAATTCTTAATTTGACATTGTGAAACTTGAAGATGCTCAAAAGTGACTACTTTCATGCAAAAATTTGAAGATTTTATCAATTGTCGAAAAACTCGAAAATTTAAAAAATCGTCAAATTTCCCCAAAAAAAAAAAATCGAAAATTCAAAAATCCAAAATTTAATTTCTGATCATTGTAAATCTGAAGATGCACAAAATCGACTATTTCATGAAAAAATTTGAAGATTTTATCAGTTGTCGAAAACTCGGGAAAATTTGAAAAAATCGTCAAATTCCCCAAAAAAAAAAAAGTGAAAAAAATAAAAAATCTGGAAACTCCAAAATTCTACTTTCTAAACATTGTGAATCTCAAAAAATGCTCAAAATGACTCTTCATGCAAAAGGTTCGATGATTTTATCACACTGTTGAAACCTCGGAAATTTGAAAAAAAACGTCAAATTCCCCCCCCCCCCCCCCTAAAAAAAAAAAATGTGAAAAAAATGAAAAATCTGGAAACTCAAAAATTCTACTTTCTAAACATTGTGAATCTCAAAATGCTCAAAATGGACTCTTTCATGCAAAAGTTCGATGATTTTAT
>NW_027625489.1:0-5000 GCF_034508935.2 Berghia stephanieae
GGTGGATAGTATCTTTGCCGGCGTAAAACATTTAAACATTCGATATACGATACTAAAAACGTAATTTGTTTTGATATCATTGACTGTAAAGGATATACGTATTGTCTTGCCATTAGGTGCGCGGATATGTGGTCTAGTGGTTTGACACTTGCTTTCGGATCGGATGGTCGTTCGGCGCATAGTTGAGTCTTTGGAAAAGGCTTTTTACTCACATTCTCTCACCATACTCAGGTTAACAGCGTAGTAATATCGCCTAACGGGCGTCATGTCCCGTCCTAAATGTCAAATGTTGCTGTTGGCCAGGGACCCCTTGTAAAGCGCTTTTGAGCAAGTTTAATGGATATTGCGCTATAAAAAGCTCAATTTCTTAAAGGTTGCAACTCCGTTTAGCGAAGATAATAGCGACTGTGAGTGTTATGATGATAAATGGACGTGCCTGAACCTTACTTTTTAATTTTATATATTTCTCTGACTCGTGACACGTGGCTGTAATAGGCTTCAACAATCGTGACGGTCACTTCCTTGTAATGACGTATAGTAACGGGTTCTAAACTATCGGAACAATGGCGGACGCCCTTATGAAATACTTCTCAACGAGCATAAAAGTGTATCCAGAGGAGAAAAACATTATAAATCTGATCATGTTTTGACTTTTATGCATTCTGATCACATGACATATGAAAACGTTCTCGCCAGCATGAAGAATAAAAAGTGCCGATTTTCTTTGTTTAGAACCAGGCTGCTCGTTGCCGGGCGAACGTGACATCAGACTATTGAATCCTATTAACTTATCAGTAGAAACAGCTTTGATACTCATGATTTTAAGCAATGTTCGTTTATTTTATAGTCATCTTTACGTATGAATTACTTGCTTATTTTGCATTCCTTTTATGTCTACATCAGGCCCCAACAATTATCAGTAAAACTCGCCATTTTAATCACATTGTCTATTCTCACTTTCTTCTTTTATACTGTACTATAGTGCGGCTATGTGGTCTAGTGGTATGACACTCGTTTCGGATCGGAAAGTCCTGGGTTCGAGCTTCGCTCGGCGCATAGTTGAGTCCCTGGAGAAGGCTCTTTACTCGCATTCTCTCACCGTACTCAAGTGTGATTTGAGTATCTGGCCGTTAACAGCGTTGTCTCAGTCCGAAAATATTTTAACATCGCCTCACAGGCGTCATGTCCCGTCCTAAATTTTAAATGTTGCTGTTGGCCAGGGACCCTCATAAAGCGAACATTTAGGGGATATCGCGCTATATAAAAGTTCTTGTTTTTAAAACTAAAATTTAAAAACTCTTGAATTTGGTTTGTCGAAAAGTTTAGTCAATGTTTGTAGAGATCCTCTACAGGTCGAATGGAACGTCAGCTTGCTTGAAATTTATACCCACCTTAGAAGTTCACCAGCAGCTTTATTTCCGAAGAAGTTACATCGAACCAGAGGTCCAGTGTGGTTTGCGGCTTTACAAAGTGCCTCGTAGAACTGATATTGCAAGATACGTGATAGAAAATATCTGAAAAAAAATTTCGTACCTCATTATCAAAGCAAAAAAGGATAAAATAGACGGGTAATACTGTTCACTCAATGCGCATCAACATGGTTGCCATGGCTACCTTCAAGCAATTCAACATATTTTCAATTTCTCTTCGTGTGTTATGTAGCTTTTTCGGCGTGATGGACACAATAATATACGATTCTTTCATCTCTTTTTTATACTTATTTTTATCGTGCCCAATAACACAACGCTGAATAGTCGACAGACTTTTCAGCATGGGTTTCTTTGATTATTGTTGAGGTGACAAAATATATTCCAGTCGTTGATTGATTTTACAAGATCATTGATTTTTTTGGTCTGCGTGTATAGTTTTATATTGCCATGTCTGTCGCCATATGGATGCGACTTTGAACAGGCAGTGTTGTTTTTCGTTGGCAGATGTCTTCTTTATCTCCGAGCATCCATCCGACTGTTTTAACTCTTCTCCAGTGTTGTTCGTCGCTGGCTTTGACGAGGGTGGATTCAGTTTTACTTAGTTTTACTAGCATTTGCCTTGAGGTTTACTTTGGCGAGATGTTGTTCAATTTATGCACGCCCTTGAATGTAGTAAAGGACATGAAATCCACGTCATGGCATAGGCTAGCTGGTTGGCAATGCGTTTGTATTACTTGTTGATCTTTTTAAGGGCGTGCTTAAGGTATATGGTGGAAAGTACTCGACTTAAGCTATCACCTTGTGGTATGCCAATATTTCATTTGAATGTATCCGATAATGTTAAGTCCTTTATTTGATGCTAAGATTAGTATTGCTCAACAAAAAATAATAATAATGCGATGATCGTCTTCTTGTACAATTTTATCCAGAGTTCTTGGAGCCGATGTCTGATTATGGTGTCAAATGCGCTTGATATATCCATTCCTGTTATGTATATCTATGTGTTTTCAGAGTATAGTTTACCTAATTATTGTGAGTTCATACTATATATGCAGTGCTTCTGTCTTGGCTGCATCTACTTTGGGTTGTATCCCGATATTTGTCAATCACATCTTTTGTTCTGTCAAACAAATAGGTGACAGCAACTTCCTAATGATGTTGAGCAGTATTATTGGTCTCAAGTTTGCGACTGTACCCTTTGGTTTACCCGGTTACTGTAGTGCTATGAGAATTGCACCGTTGATGTTTATGTTCTTGTGTATTATTATTATTATTATTATTATTATTATTATTATTATTATTATTATTATTATTATTATTATTATTATTATTATTATTATTATTATTATTATTATTATTTTTATTATTATTATTATTATTATTATTATTATTATTATTATTATTATTATTATTATTATTATTATGATTATTATTACTATTATCATTATTATTATTATTATTATTTATTATTATTATTATTATTATTATTATTATTATTATTATTATTATTATTATTATTGTGGTTATTAACGTATCATGTATTGTTTGGATCCATTTACCTTTTTTTTCTTTCCCTTTCATGGATGTTGTCATCAAATTGTATGAATTATTGGCGAAAGCCTAAGATTAAATAAATAACTTCGTATTTTAAATAGACCGTTCAATATTGTAGTAATCACGTCTCCTAGTATTTCTGCTCTATATTTTAGTAGCTCTCCTGGTGTTTCGTCCTCTCCTCCTGCTAGAATGTTGTTTTGTTTATGACAAACATTAATCACCTCGTTCATGATTATCGGTTTATCAACTTTTCGTGACTCTCCGATAAATGGTTCGATGAAAACCGGTTTGTGGTTCTCGGAATTTACTTTCAAAGCGTCTATGAATGATTTATTTTGTATTTCTTTTGCCTCGGCTACTAATCTGTTGTTTTTCGTGAAGGGTGTTAGGGTTGGTGAATTTATGTTTATTGATGTTTCTTACTGCTTTAAACGTGACCTGGGGCGGTATTTATTTCATGTGCTGTGTTATCCAATTCCTTATTTTGTTTCTATTTTGAAGCTTTTCTGTATGCTGGCGCACCGGAGTAACGACGCTCCAAGAACTCTGGTTTTGTAGTCTTTTTGCCTTTTTCTTTTTACTTTGTTGAAATGGTGACATATTCCATTACTGACATTCGACGATTTAAACCTTCTCCTTACCACCTATAGGAAAATCGTAACATTCGTTACGATACAACCAACATTTTGCTTATTCAAATTTCTTTTGTACATCATAAAATTTAAAGAAAATGGGGAGAGTATTGTAGAGTATGTTTTACTAAAGAAATAATGTATGACAAGAACTTTACTGCTATTATGTCAGAGTGATAAAAAATCTATTTTTGTTAGTTGGGTCTGAAATTTTGGGGGAAAATCCTGAAAATGGCTGGTAAGGAGAGAGTTAATGAGAAACGAAACAAAAATTTGGCTATTGATATCGAGAAATAGAACATCGACTTTGAAATTTTCCAGGAAACAAATATCGAAACACCCAGTGACATAGGCAAACTAAATTATCGCCTCAACACACTTGACATCGATTGTAAAACATTACGACCTTGCTTTTTTTGGAACAGGAAATAGAATAATTGTATTCATTGCATTTGGAAAGTCTCAGATAAAATGACTGCGTTGACAAATCACTCTTAATGAAAATCAAACGAGACAACAAAAAAAAAAAGAAGAAAAAATAAAGACCATTGTGAATGTCTATGCTTCAACAAGTGCACGGGTCGCTCATTATATCAGTGAGCTCGAAGAACTGTATGAAACCCCATGCTCAACACAATCGTCACCTCTGGTGCGGCTATGTGGTCTCGTGGTATGACACTCTCTTTCCGTCGGAAGGTCCTGGGTTCGCGCCTCGCTCAGCGCATAGTTGAGCTCTTGGAAAAGGCTCTTAACTCACTTTCTCTCACCGCCCTTAGGTGTCAAATGAGTACCTGGCCGTAAACAGCGTTGTCTCTGTCCGAAAAATTTGTAATATCGCCTAACAGGCCTCATGTCCCGTTCTACGTGTTAAGTGTTGCTGTTGGCCAGGGACTAGTGCGGGGCGGTCCTTGGCAAGCTTAAGGACCACGGTCCTACGGTCCTTGGGAAATGAAGACCGCAAGGACCGGTCTCTAGACCGCTAGACCGGTCCGTTCATTCTTGAACCGTTAAAGACCGCTACACGATGAAAACCGTGGCCTACAGGAGTAAAACACACGGAGTAGTCACACTCATTTCAAATTGTAACCTAATTAGAGAAGAGGGGTGATGCCTTCTTTATTTGCTCACCGTACTTCATTGTTACTTCGATAATTTAATAAAATTTGAAATTTATCCCCATTAACGGAGATAATGGCATCGCCCAAGGCGTTGATCGAGTTGTTCGTGGCGTTGATACACACACGCAACTCCTACCCCCCCCCCCCCCCCCCCCCCCCCCCCCCCCACACACACATTAGAAGGCAGCGAGCATTGAAGAGTAAGAGAGAGACGTGAAGTTATAATAAGAGGGGGTGGATGAGGTGATAAGAGGGGTCGATGG
>NW_027625489.1:10000-17500 GCF_034508935.2 Berghia stephanieae
GGTTATCAGCATTCTGTACATTGTATAAGTTATCCATTTAACATTTAAAAAATCTAATATAGTCTTGTAAATGGAAAGATGTACAAAGTTGTAGAATATTCCATTTAGAGGCAATGGCAGCGTGGCTCAACGGTACGGTCTTTGCTTCTCAAGTCGGTGAGAGAGAGAGCTCTAGAAATGAATGACTTGAGTTTGATACGAATATTTTTGTGTTTGTGGATAGCTCATACGGTAGAGTCACGCTCTCACTGGCCAGGCGGAGTTGTCGTACCAATAAGGCGCGGGTTCAAACCCCACCACCGCCGCGAAATATTTTATTCTCTATTGTCTTCTGACACTTTTCTACTCACTTCATCTTTGCTTTGTACCTGAAAATCCCGTGTTCCATTACCTGCGGCGACCTTCGTGGCCTTGAGCAAGTCACCTCGCCCTTAGCTTTATTTGCGGCACTGGACTGCGGCTGTCGCCTGGGTCATTCTAGTTTTATATTGGAATAGATCCTAAAGACACATTTCCACTCTAGGATTGATAGAGGGAATTTAAAAAAATAAATTTTAGTACTATAAAGTCGTTATGTGAAATCACCGACATTTGGAATTTTCAATATTTGCAACCAATACCGTTATTTATCAATCTAACCCTCTTCATTTAAAATTCAATCAATCTAGTTTTATCCTTAATGATACAGAATCGACAATGGGACCTCACGTATTCAACAAACCTGGGTTGGCTCCTTTACGGAATACTACAGGCAAGTGTTGGTAGTGCAGATCATAGAAAACATGGCCCATCTCATGATGAGCAGTTAGAAAGTGGTAATTACTTGGTTTCGCGCAGTGCAATATTCTGGTAAAAAGAAAAAGAGTAAAATATATATAATATGCAAAAATAACATAACATTTTACACGCTAAATTAATATTGTTTGTGGATGGCGAACGTTTATAAAACGCATGCAGGATTAGTTATATTGCAATCTGTCAATCACAGCGTGGATGGCGAACGTTTGTAAACTATATGCAGGCATAGTTATATTGCAATCTGTCAATCCCAGCGTGGATGGCGAACGTTTGTAAACTATATGCAGGCTTAGTTGTATTGCAATCTGTCAATCACAGCGTGGATGGCGAACGTTTGTAAACTATATGCAGGCTTAGTTGTATTGCAATCTGTCAATCACAGCAAGATGGCGAACGTTTGTAAACTATATACAGGCTTAGTTATATTGCAATATGTCAATCACAGCGTGGATGGCGAACGTTTGTAAACTATATGCAGGCTTAGTTATATTGCAATCTGTCATTCACAGCAAGATGGCGAACGTTTGTAAACTATATGCAGGATTAGTTATATTGCAATCTGACATTCACAGCAAGATGGCGAACGTTTGTAAACTATATGCAGGCTTAGTTATATTGCAATCTGTCAATCACAGCGTGGATGGCGAACGTTTGTAAACTATATGCAGGCTTAGTTATATTGCAATCTGTCATACACAGCAAGATGGCGAACGTTTGTAAACTATATGCAGGCTTAGTTTATATTGCAATCTGTCATTCACAGCAAGATGGTGAACGTTTGTAAACTATATGCAGGCTTAGTTATATTGCAATCTGTCATACACAGCAAGATGGCGAACGTTTGTAAACTATATGCAGGATTAGTTTATTGCAATCTGTCATTCACAGCAAGATGGCGAACAATCATATAATGACAATTAAATAAAAAGCTGGAACATATAAAGAAACACACTGCCTGACCGTCTGTACCGCGTATACTGACTTATGATGTAGCCTACTTGACAACCGACATTGGAGCAGTGTTTATAAAATTATTAATTTCAACCAATAACATTTTTTTAAAATAAAGAAATAAAACAAGAAATATTAATATAACAATAACGAACAAACAAACAAACAAAACAGCAAGAAAAAGAAAAAAGAAAAGAATCCGTATTTCTGATTAAAGTACTAATTCACATTTTAGTTTCTGCATCCGTCAATCAAGACATAATAATACAATAATAATTTGAGGTAACAAAAAACATTTCAAAACCATATATTTCAATCGACGTGTACTTATTCGCTAGTTTGATAACTGTAATGATACATTTCAATCGCCTCAACTTTCCCACGATACATTACAACACACAACTCAACACAAACCATTGTCGTGAGAATGCAACGGCTATCAAGTGCAATAATGTGTTGATCGTTCTTGCCCTGGGACAATGAAAGGAGAGCCATCTGGTTTCTTACCTGCATTTAGACCTCACTTCGCACTTATATGTTAACATAATATGGAAAATGTCACTCTTAGCGGAAACCTAATTAGACATTCACGGACGCTTCAGTTACGACACCCAGACCCCGATTGGACTACGGACAACGACCAATATATATACCAGGCCTACCAAAATCCTGTAATATTATTGGCTCTTTGAGATTCTCCAACTCCCGTCGAAAACCCATATAAGTCAAAGTTAGATGAGATAACGGTCTCTCTCTCCATTTCATCTACTCATAGCTCACTGCTCTATAGAAACTCAAAATCCCACATAGCGAAAAAACTGCGCGCACAAGGGTCAGTGAAAAATTTACATTGTGTTACGATTAAGTAATGTAATTATACTAGTGTGTAGGAGTGATAATTAATATTGTGTTTTCGCCTGGCAGTAAGTAGACACAACCAAAAATTAACAGGAATCAATAACTCTTAATTGATACTCATGTTGCCTATAAAGATATTCATTCGCTATCTTTATATATATATATATATATATATATATATATATATATATATATATATATATATATATATATACATAATATATATATATATAATATATATATATATATATAATATATATATATATATATATATATATATATATATACTTATACATGTATTTTGGTATAATAGAGTATATATTATGCCTTCAAAAAAAGGAATGAATTATCAATGTGCTATCGCAATTACTTGATAGTTCTATTTAGTATTTATATGCATTGATTATTATGTTCTCAATGATACATATATCATTCCCCATCCCAGTAACTCAATGTGTCCCATTGATTTCATTTATGGATTAATTCATGGCTAGTGGAGATGTAAAAGGTTGCAACCTAGTCAAAGATTTGCTCCGGTATCTTTCACAGATCCTTTCACAGATCAGTTATGACAGTAACCGTCAGCCTTTGATCATCCAGCATGAACCTGTATTGATAAACCCTGTTGAATGACCCAGTATGAATCAATGTACTGACAGACCACCTCCTGTGATGAACAAACAGAACGGCCGACTATGCCTCAGGTCACCCTACTAACCATCCCCACTTTGGCTACAAAAGGAGACAAGTGTGTAACCTGGCAACCAGTGACGGAAGCTACCGACCCAGAGAACGACTTCTGTTTGACCTAACGGGAACCTCCTCACGCAACCAGGCGCTATAAGCTAAGCACAATTAATAAGAAAAACGAATAGTAGTATGATACAGGATGAAGATCAATACTCATAGAATGCTTATAATGAATTATAACCCGCATTATTATGATTTGGCTAATTATGTGTTATCTTGTTATTGTATGAGGCAATTCTGTTAAATTATATAAAAATACATTTCCTTTAACGGGGATTAATACTTACCTTCTTAACCTATCTATCCCTATACAACGTGCCAATACTCTACCACTCCCCTATTACCTATTCCTTAAACTTAAAACATTCTATTACTATCAGTCAAAGTGTCAGGAAAATTTTAACCATCAATAAAATGGAATAAAATTTGGCACCCGACGCTGTCTATGGGGAAAACTATTTGACTTCTATCTATACCTATCTCTTCCCTTGCCAACCTCCTACATAGACGTGACAATAACCCAAATTGTTATGGATTCCTTGTTCTAATGGAAATACTCCAACAACAAGGTACGATATTGTCTATTAGAACGACGTTAAATCAAACCCATAATCGCCTTAGGTTATCTAACCTGCAAATACATGCACGCCGATATCAATAAATAATTCAGGGTTTAGCCAGTGCAGTGTGAGATTTTAAAATCAAACATTACAACAATGGACAGAGGAAAGTCGTCGTACATTGCAAGAAAAAGAATAATATTACAAATAAAAATTGAAAAACAATTCAAAGAAAATAAAAATGCTTCTCTTACCTTATTCAACGAAACGATGATATCCGAGCTGGAGAATGATGTGTTCACTTACGTACCCAATGAATAGAATGAGCACTGCATCTGATATGATTATTTAAAGAGAGTGTGCCCAACACAAAATTTGGACTTTCCCCAGTCCAAACACAAATACAGAAAGCAAACATAGACGTCTACGTATTAAGTGCAAAAAGTGCAAATCTCTACAAACGGGATTCGATCCTGCTTATATTATTATTAGCATCACGATTTATAACTTCATTTTCAAATAGGCTATAGGTAACAAAGGGCGATGCGACTTGAGCTTTTTAATATGAAGCCCGATTTGTATCCCTGACTATTTAGTACTTGGTGAAAACAGAAAATTATAAATAGAAAGAAATTTTGTTTCGCAATCAAAGAGTTAAAACATCGTATAAAGTACATTCACATCTCATTAATCCAAATCAAATATAGATGTAAACAAAACCTGAATATTATAATATAATGAATTGTAAACGTTAAATAATGATGATGTTCGAGCCTCCCTCAGCGCATAGTTGAGTCCTTGGAAAATGCTCTTTAATCACATTCTCTCACCATATTCAGATCTAAAATGAGTATCTGGCCGTTGACAGTATTGTCTCTGTCCGAAAGAATTATAATAATGCTAGTCAATCACACCCCCCCCCCCCCCCCCCCCCCCCCCCCCCCCCCACTTTTTTTTCCCAATATCCAATCTCCCCATTGTGCAATACATTCTTCACATGCCGCAATTTAAAAAAAACAACCCAGGCACGTCTATATATTGGAAGTTGTTACCACATGACGCACATCCTCAACACACACACTTATACACACACATACATACACACACACACACACATACACACAAACACAGACACAAACAAACGCATGCAGGCGCACCAATTTAGTTTGTGCCTTTGTCTATCATCCCTGCACTTGTATTGCAGCTGTAGTCGCCTACCATCCCCCCTTCCCCTAGGCTAGTTTCAAGAGCTCACCAATTGCTAAACCATCGTATGCCTGTTGCTTTGGGAAAGATGACTCCAATGACAAATAAGAGTAGATAAAATCTTAGTTTAGATTAACAGGCCGCTGGACCGAATTAAGCAAATGACCCATGAACCCAGTAGTTTAAAGTGTAAAGGTTAGATTTTAAATTCACTTCCGCTAGCGCTTAAGTATTTCCGCTTAGTTTGGTTTGTTTTGATGGGCTGCTCAGAGAACTTTCAGGAACCACTCGGAGGAATTTCAATGCCGAAAGAGGAATTTCCGCACACACAAAAGGGAATGTGGATGGTATTTGGTATCGTGTTTAAATATTGTACAGATCTAAAAAAAATAACGTGTTAGATCTATATTATGATATATAAACACATTGCCAAATACAGCCCCAAAGTCTCTATTTCAAATGAAGTAAAGCTCCGATTCCTAATGGTAGTGATTGTAATAATGGTGGTAGTGAGGATGATGTTGTGTTGGTGGTTGTAGTAGTAGTAGTAGTAGTAGTAGTAGTAGTAGTAGTAGTAGTAGTAGTAGTAGTAGTAGTAGTAGTAGTAGTAGTGGTAGTAGTAGTAGTAGAAGTAGTAGTAGTAGTAGTAGTAGTAGTAGTAGTTGTTGTTGTTGTTGTTGTTGTTGTTGTGGTCGTAGTAGTAGTAGTAGTAGTAGTTGTTGTTGTTGTTGTTGTTGTTGTTGTTGTTGTTGTGGTAGTAGTAGTAGTAGTAGTAGTAGTAGTAGTAGTAGTAGTAGTAGCAGTAGTAGTAGTACTAGTAGTAGTGGTCGTGATGATGATGTGGTGGTGGTGGGTGGTGTTGTAGTTGTAGTAGTAGTGATGATGTAGTGGTGGTTGTAGTAGTAGTGGTAATGATAATGATGTGGTGGTGGTGGTTATAGTAGTAGTGGTAGTGATGATGTGGTGGTGGTGGTGGTTGAAGTAGTAGTGGTCGTGATGAAAACGTGGTGGTGGTAGTGGTTGTAGTGGTGTGTGTGTGTGTGTGTGTGTGTGTGTGTGTGTGTTTGAAGAGAGAGAGAGAGAGCGAAAGAGAGAGAGAGAGAGTGCTAAAAGTGCATCAAGTGATAAGTAGAGCAACATTATGTAGCTACTTGAAAAACTTAAACGAGGCTAAAGTTTGAGATTGGCAAGTACTTTAAGGTGAACATGAAAATTAATCCAGTGAGCGCAATTTATTGATATGTGTGTGTGTGTGTGTGTGTGTGTGTGTGCGTGTGTGTATGTGTGTGTTTGTGTGTATGTGTGTGTTTGTGTGTGTATGTGTGTGCGTGTGTGTATGTGTGTGTTTGTGTGAAGAGGGAGAGATAATGATAAGGTGTTAAAACATATGTTATAAAATGTGATAGATGGAATTTTTTTTTAATTGTCCTCATTGGGAATCGAACCATGTACCTTTAGAGCTGGAGACTAACAGTTTAACCACTATGCTATAGAGCC
This sequence comes from Berghia stephanieae, assembly GCF_034508935.2. Taxonomy (NCBI): domain Eukaryota; kingdom Metazoa; phylum Mollusca; class Gastropoda; order Nudibranchia; family Aeolidiidae; genus Berghia; species Berghia stephanieae. Next base: position 16,621 of record NW_027625489.1, read on the forward strand.
AATTGGTTAGACATGGTATTCAATCGTGTCTATCTAGAAGAAAATTGCTTTACTTTTAAGGGTACTTCTATTTTGTGGTTTTAAATTTCTGTCGCACATAATCAACACGTGATTTTTGTTTTAATGGTTAGTACCAAAGACACAGATGTCATAGAACTTGTGTGACCAATGTGTTGTGTTGGCCAAAATAGATCCGACAGCAACATTAAACCCTATTTTTATGCTTGTGGGCCATAATATATGGTATTAATCTGACAGAGATAAAAACAACCTCTAGTATTGTTCATCTGTACAAATGGATAACGCCTTCGTAATCCAAACTATTTCTTAAATTGGAGTACTTTAAAATTGATTTCTCTTACACTAAGAAACAGCACTTTTTCAAGAGAGATGAATTGATGAATTTCGCTAACGCTCGTCATCAAAATCGCAGTTTTCAGATTTGAGAAATGAAATGGACCAAATTTGAAACTACAAAACTGCAGATGATATCATATATACAGAGTAGCCTTTGTATTCAAAATTCAACACCAGTGACAATAACAACTGAGCATTTATAGGCATCCAAAAGAAAGTAGGACCAAAAAAAAAAAAAAAAGAGCCAAACGGAAAACGAAAACCTCAATTGAATGAGGCAATGCACTAAAATTAAAATCTAGAGAACTTGAGCTCTTTCTCATCGAACAATCGTTTCAATAGCGAATTATTCATTCTCATGAAATAGCAGGATAAGCCGCTTATAATAATAATAATAATAATAATAATAATAATAATAATAATAATAATAATAATAATAATAATAATAATAATAATAACGATAATGATGATGATGATGATGGTGATTATTATTATTATTATTATTATTATTATTATTATTATT
>NW_027625489.1:20000-21730 GCF_034508935.2 Berghia stephanieae
ATAATAATAATAATAATAATAATAATAATAATAATAATAATAATAATAATAATAATAATAATAATAATAATAATAATAATAATAATAATGCAAAAAAAATTGTAACGATGCCGGAAGTGCATCCATTTGCCACATAAACAAACCAGTCTATTTTCGTTTTATCTCGAAGAAAAAGTTAAGCCCATTGAAATACGGTTGGAAGGACAATTAACCTAAATAATCATGACAATCACAATTGATGAAGACACTCTTTTTGAAACAGTCCTCTCGTACGCCCTCTATGGTGGAGCTCTATTTCAGTTTATTTGTATTCTGGCCGTCATGATCTTACCAGAAAAGGAGGTGCCAGCAGAGGTGAGTAAAAAAAGTGAAAGTAAAATAAACAATGCTAAACTAAAAAATTATTTTCATGTTATATTGCCAGTTTTTGTCCTGAAGGACATGTTTGTAATATTCTCTCTCTCTCTCTCTCTCTCTCTCTCTCTCTCTCTCTCTCTCTCTCTCTCTCTCTCTCTTCTTTTACTTTTACTTATACTTATACTTATAATTGGTTATGTTTTGTTTGGAGGACTGGTTACAGTTACACACGTCCAATGAGTATTGAATGAGAAGAGAGGGTGGTTTGACGTCATTACTTCTGCTTCCCATTCTGATATGAAATTAGGATTCTCTATGTGCTTGCCTTCACACAAATCTGCCACGGCCATGTCATCCAAGTTCAAGTTAAGTCCATAAGATGCAAAAGGCACACTGTGCCCATCGCCATCACCTCAAATCTTATCCACAGAAATTATAAATGTTATCTATCACACCGCACGTATCCGGTCACTAAAGTCATTCAAATTCAATCCTCCCGATGTACTTGTATGTGAAAAACGCATATGAATAAAGCCATTTTTCTGCCCTAAAATTATTGAATTTGGTACTCTATCTTTTGTTCTTTTTTTTTTCTTTCCTTTTTTTTTTAACAGAATGGAAAGACGGAAAGTCCTGCAACACATCAAAAATCTCAGAATGTGGGAAGTCATAAGGGAAGGAAAGAGAAGAAAAAGTATCGATAAATAATTTGTACGTGAGTATACAAGATGTAATGTCATATCTTGTTGTTTTGGTTTTTAGTTAGTTTGTTTTTGTTGTTTTTTGTTGTTGTTTTGTTGGGGTTTTTTTTTTTTGTTATACCTGGTTTACTGTAGAATCTCTTGAGCTTGATTGAAAAATACCGATATATTCAAGGAAATAATCCTGTAAGCTGAATTTTATTGTTTTTAATGTCTTCATATTTTTTTTTTAACGCTTTTTTTTTTCACATATTATCAACTTGTGGACATTGTACCAGTCTTTTATTTTTTTCACTTTTTTTTTTCACATTGTATCATTTGTTTTTCAAGATTTATATTAACTGATGTTGATTTGATCAGGTCCCTCTGATATCAACATTGTGATTTTGCTATAAAGGTAATAATTGATCTGTAGGCAACAGAGATATTTTTGGGTGCCAGCTTCCTTTGTACTGAAAAAAATTTGGAAGCTGCTATTTTCAATGTACGTTGATAATAGTGTGACAGGCGATTTTCACTGTACGGTGATAATAGTGTAGCAGGCTATTTCACTGTACAGTGATAATATTGTGGTAGACTATTTTCACTGTACGGTGAAAATAGTGTGATAATTTATTTTCACTGTACAGTAATATCTTGGTGGACAATTTTCACTGTACAATGATTATAGTG
>NW_027625490.1:0-6982 GCF_034508935.2 Berghia stephanieae
GAAACGGGTGGAAAGGGGAAAGGGAACAGCGTGATCAGTCTTTCGTCACAAAAGATTTTTGGTAAATTTCCGTATCATCATTACTTATTCAAAGTCACTCCCCGCTTGGGGCCGGACAAATGCGGCTATGTGGTCTAGTGGTATGACACTCGTTTTTCGGATCGGAAGGTCCTGGGTTCGAGCCTCGCGCTCGGCGCATAGTTGAGTCCTTGGAAAGGGCTCTTTACTCACATTCTTTCACCGTGTAAAATAAGTACCTGGCCGTTAACAGCGTTGTCTTTGTCCGAAAAATTGTAATATCGCCGGACAGGCGTCATGTCCCGTCCTACATGTTAAATGTTGCTGTTGACTAGGGACCCCTCGTAAAGCGCTTTGAGCCATTAGGGGATTTTGGGTGCTATATAAAGCTCAATTATTTTTTTAAATTGTTAAATGTTACTTCAAAGACTATAGATTAAGATGCTCAACATTGGGGCCGTGCCAAAAAAATAAAACACTTTAGGCCAAATTAAAAATTTGTCCAAAAATGCATTCTTCAATAATATTATCAATCGATAAAAATGACCTCATCATACCAAAAACTCTAAAAACCCCTGAGACTCGATCGATTAAAATAACCATTTCCCCAAAGATCTCAAACATGGGACTTCGTGGGATTTCTAATACTATTAATGAGAAGTTCCAAGCGGGATTTCTAATACTATTAATGAGAAGTTCCAAGAAGTCTTCGTGGGATTTCTAATACTATTAATGAGAAGTTCCAAGAAGTCTTCGTGGGATTTCTAATACTATTAAAAGAGAGGTTCCAAGAAGTCTTCTGTATTTCTAATACATTAATGAAGGTTCCAAGAAATCTTCGTGGGATTTCTATACATTAATGAGAAGTTCCAAGAAGTCTTCGTGGGATTTCTAATACTATTAATGAGAGGTTCCAAAAGTCTTCGTGGATTTCTAATACTATTTATGAGGTTCCAAAAGTCTTCGTGGATTTCCTAATACTTAAAATGAGAGTTCCAAGACGTCTTCGTGGGATTTCTAATACCTATTAATGAGAGGTTCCAAACGTCTTCGTGGGATTTCTAATACTAATAATAGAGGTTCCAAGAAGTTCTGAAGGAGTCTTGGTTTAAATACTTTACAGTTGTGGATCATCTTAAAATATATCGATGTAGTAATGATGTTTAACTGCTCTGCCAAAATGAAAAAAAAGCGTATTATCAGTAATGACAGACGATCATATGTTAAATTTAGATAAATAAATAAACAAAAAGAAAAAAATAGATAAATAAATAAATATATAAATTTATAAATATGAACAGTAATATAGCGCATTTTTACTATTTACCAAAGCCATTACGCCTCACAATAGTTCATTATTCCCCCCGACAGGCATATTATTATGAAATCCCATATCCAATACACAATACATTTACTTCTCAATGTATGAATCGAGTCCATAATTTTTAAATACCTAAAACATCATTATAATTTCATAAAAGTCATCATTATAAAGATTATAACCAGTGATATTTTTGTAATATAATATATTATCATCTCGCCCTAAAATGTGGTTTATTTTTATGGGGTCAAATAACTTTTCTTTTGTTTCAAAGGAATGATAATACTCCACCGAATTCTGATGGTATTCGAAAACCCAAACGCTTATGACCAAAAACCCCTTTTTAACAACGAAATACAAATGAAGAGTACAAGGGAAAAACCACAGATGTCCAGTTTTTAAAATTTCGTTGACTGCCCCCTTGATGATTTAGGCGTCTAAATTCCCCTCTCAGAAAAAACAACCGAACAACAAAAATACAACCATTAAAGACTTATGTTTAGTTTCTATTTATAAAGGAAAGTTTTTAGTTAATGTCCTGATATTTACTGAAAAAGGCAGTCACAAACATTTTAAAAATGGACAACGTGTGTTTCCCCTTTTACTCTTAATCATATCATTTTTAAATTTGATTCTTTGACAAATACTTTGTTATTGATTTTGGGCCATAAAATTTTGATTTATATTCAACTCCACAACTTGACAAAACGTCTTAAAGATGAATTAACTCTTAAGAAAACGTCAGGTTTTATACTTGTTTAATTGACGCACCTTTTTACTGAAAAATATATTTCATTTGAAGCAAAAGTTTTATGACTAAATGAAAAAAAAAGGTTTTTGTCATGTGGCGCATATTTTTGATTTTTTTTTTCTCTTCTTTCTTTTTTTTCCCCTTTTTTTCCCCTTTTCTTTTCTTTTTTATTTTTTTCCTAAAAACGTCAGTAAGATATGATGATGTCACGTTAGAGTATAATTGAACTGCCGCATGTAAAGAGTTAATTCCCCGCAGTTTTTTAAAGGGATTTTGAAATGGTATTATTTAAAGAGATAAATGTCATTTAATAGTCAGTTGCTGTGGCAGGTCGGTAGTATAATCCTGTTGGATATAATAACATTATAACATCGGTCCTCAAAATAATTATCAGACTTTGTGAGAGTCCGTATGTATAATAGTAAAAATGATAATATGTAGATTTTCGTGGTTTTTCGATCATCGAGTTGTGCAGTGTCAGTGTCTCTTTTTATGACACAATATAGCAGCCCTGAACGTGTACGGAATGAGTGGTGACAAATAATTATTGAAACCGATGTAGCAACGGCGTTGAGCCATTCAGTTAACCGTTTTTGTTTTGTTTTGGGGCTTTAAAAAAAAAGTTTTATCTTTTGTGTTGTTTTGTTTTTTTTTTTAAAATTTTTGGTTTGGGTTTTTGGTTTTCTTTTATTTAGATTAATTGCACAATCTTCGCATGACTCCCCGACATATTGGGTCAAATCCCGATCTGCAGAAAATGACGAATTAGAATGACATAGTCGGGAGTTCCATAGGGAAGGGACAAAATCTGCACAAAACTGGTTTTGAAGACCATTAATTATCTTTATTCTAAATGCGAATACTTTCTACTACGTTATTTATAACTTGTCAGATTTCAGGGGTTTTTTTTTCCCTTTTTTGAGATTTCCCGGACAGATGCGCTCTGATTTACCATAAAATTACGATATTATCATCTTATGCATGAAAACGTTCCTCTATGATGTCACTACCGATCTGAAACAAATCACTTGTTTTTAAATGTTGGTATAGAATACAAAATTTTCACTCCAAATGGCAATCTATTCAAATTGCCCCCAACTTGTCCCAAAAAGTTTCCACATTTTGTAAATCTTGACCAAGAATCTTTTACTTTAAATCACGATCGATAAAAATGTGTTTGAATGAAAATACTCCCCAAATTTTCCCGCCTGCCGAAAAATGGTAATCAATGCACAGATCTACAGTCGTGCATATCACCGAAAGTTTTTATAGTCTGTCAGACAGAATTAATTTAAAAAAAAACACATTTTAAATGGAGCGGTGTAAAACAAAGTGATCAACTTCATTTAATTCTAAACAACAGTTTTGACGTTAGGATAGAATTGGCCCAGGTAAACATATATAATACAATAGTAATATGCAAGCAATCAAAAAAAAAAAAAGAAAAGAAAAAAAAAAAAGGAACGAAAAAAAGAGAGATAGAGGAGAGGGGAGAAAAAGAGAGAGAGAGGAGAGAGAGAGAGAGAGAGAGAGAGGAGGGGGATTAGGGGAGGGGGAGGGAAAGGGAGGGAGAAAAAGCGCTTCACCCACCTTCGACTTCAACTGGTAAAATTTATAATTATTATAATGTATTCACCCCCCTCGTTTGAAAAAGGCAGTGATTTTAACCCCCAAACCGTTGGGGAAGGGATACACTCCGCAGCTGAGGGGAGCGATATGAAGTAATACGATCTTATAGATTTAATCCTTCTGCTTTATCATGTGCGGTTAGAATTTCCACTGAATTAAGGACTAAATAGAGGGGGGAAGGGGGGGGGGGTGGGGGGGGGGGGGGGGGGGGAGGGGGAGGGGTCCTGATAGCTCACTGGTAAAGCACTGGCTTCACAACCAAGGGGACCAAGCTCGATTCCGAATGCAGTTAAGATTTTTTTTTTTCCTGACTTCCCTATCCACCCAGTAACGATTGGGTTGCTGGATCTATTAACTCTCTCCTTACCAGCCTTTTTTCAGGATTTTCCTCCAAAACTTCCACACACAACTAACAACAAAAATATATTTTTTATCACTCAGACATAATAGCATTAAAATTCTTTCGAGACATAATTTCTTTAGGGCAAAAAAAAGCTCTACAACACACTTTTTCATTTCTTTAAATTTTAATGATGTACACAAGAAATTTGAATAAGAAAAATGTTGGTTGTATCGTAACGAATGTGACGTTTTTCCCTATAGCTGGTAAGGAAGAGGGTTAATTGGAAAGTACTTGCGTCCCACCAAAGGGTATCAAGCAACTATTGCTCTTATCCGTTTCACGGTTGAGAATCCGGCATAAACTCCGATTCCAGGGGCCCAATGGCTCGAAGAACATTTTTTTAAAAATAAAAAAAATAATAAAATTTGATTGTCAAAAACCCACCTTTATTGAAGAAGTAATATTTATTTCGTGTCTTTACTTTTTAACGTATATTTCTTAGTTCTCAAAAAAAAAAAATTCACTTAGAGATTTTTTCGTTTTGTTTTTGTTTTTTTTTTTTTTTTTTTTTGTTTTTTTTTTTTTTTTTTTTTTTTTATCTCATTCTTTTGGGCATAGACACGATTGATCACAATTAATCAATGATTTAGTTTTCCCTCTCAATTTGACCAATTGAGCAGATACACCCCCCCCACCCCCCCCCCCCCCAACACACACACACACATACACACACACAACACCCCACACACTCACATTCGAACCAATTGAGCTATTATTGATAAGTTTAAGATTCCATTTTCGGTTCCAGATTGTACTAACCATTTTTGATATGGTTGGTCCACATACTAATAGCTTCAATATATAAATGAATGATGGCACTATTATAAGCTAAACCTGAATTACATTGAAAACTATTATGTTCTTAGTGACTTCAAAACCGTTTCGAAATGATTGGTGCTATTTTTATTATTATCATCATCATCATCATCATCATCACATCATCATCATCATCATCATCATCATCATCATTATTGTTATTATTATTACATTATTATTATTATAATTATTATTATTATTATTATTTATTATTATTATTATTATTATTAATATTATTTTTATCATCATCATCATCATCATCATCACACATCATCATCACCCATCATCATCATCACATCATCATCATCATCACCATCATCATCATCATCATCTTCATCATCGTCATCATCATCATCATCATCACCTTTATATTTTGATAAACAAGTGCTATCGTTCCCAAGGTTGCTTGTACTTTTCATTTTTCGGGCTTTCGGTTGCTCTGAAGAGCTGCTGACGTTTTAGTCGTTGATTAAATCTAATGACTCCACCAGTCACGACATTTAATACCTACATGTTCTAATTTAGTCTTTTTACTGGGGGCCGATAATGGTTTTGTTATGGATTCATGTTTAAACAAGTAATCATTATCAATCATTTTTGGGGCCATGATGCTAGTGTACTTTTTAGAGTTATTAGGGGCAGCGTGGGCTCAGGGGTACGTCTTTGCTTCGTACCCAAAGGTACCGATTCCAATCAACCCCCCGCTGCACTGTGTGGCCTTGAGCAAGTCACCTCGCCCACCCTCCCTTTGCGGCGCTGCTCTGCGGCTGACGCCTGGGTTATTCCAGTCTTCCCTTGGAATAGAATCTAAAGAAAAATTTTTCCCCTTTGGGGGATGAATAAAGGGAATTTATTTATTTATTTATTTATTATTTTAAAGTTTACAGTGGTACACGAATAGATGACCTTTCCCAAAAACACATTAATTATTGAAAATGGACAGCCAGGACATAACTTATAGCCATAAATTTTAGAAAAGCTAAGCAATTATCGATCTTCCTAAATAAGCATTTCAAGGAGCGTTGAGCACAATAATATCTTGGAAATTAGTTATTTTAAATTGAGAATATTTTATTACTTAAGGATTTGCTAAATGTTCGTTTTCGAAAAAATTTCGACGCATAAGGACATGAATGTCATTATACATTTCGAAAAACATGAAAGCAACGTTTCTTTTTCAGCGAATTCAACATTGACCACATGTTTTTCTCTTTTATTTTAGAAGCTATTCCTATTATCCTGTCAGGCGTCAATTCCTCTTCTTTTTTTTTTTTTTTTTAATTGGGTTTGAGGGGGGGGGGGGGGTTGTTGTTCAGTTGTTCTCATTAAACCCAGTAAACTGATGATACCTAAAACATAATTTTTCTATTTTTTTTAATTAAAAAGAAAAAAAACCTTCAAACCATTATATTGCGCAATATCCACTTAACCTGTCCAAAAAAAGCGCTTTACAAGACAAACGCCTATAACTATAAGGGAGTTAATAATTTTTTTTTTTCGATAGAACACAATTCTGTCAATGGGCCCCTTTGCTAATTTTGCATCTGAGGCGGTGAGGCATTTGTGACTAAGAGTCTTTTCGAAGGACTCAACTTTGCGCCGCTCAAAGCGGGACTCGAAACCGGGACCTACCAGGCGAGTGTCATGTCGCAAGTCCACTAAGCTTTCACAAAATTACTTAATTGTTTATAATTATTGATGCTTCTTCATGTCCAAGTGTTAAGAAAATAAACTTAAGTTTTTATCCTCATTTATTACCATTTATTATAAAACACATAGTAGTACTATTAATTTACAATAAGGGAGGTATCCTTTTTTCAGGGCTCAATAAAATGAATGTCTAATGAAGTCTACAATAGGGCCCCGGGCCCCCCATATCATGTGACCGAATCATAGTGCTAATCGACAACCCAATTCACCCGTCGGGAACAAGGGAAATTTGAAATAAGTAATTTATTTGCATGTCTTTTTAATTTGAATTTCGACATGGTACACATTAGAATTGTTTAGACTCTCAGCCGGGCTTTTTAAAAGATGCATAATA
>NW_027625491.1:0-6988 GCF_034508935.2 Berghia stephanieae
CGCCTTCTTGCACGTAGGAGGCGTACGAGGTTCAGACGTCAAGCCGCCGTCGCGTCGGGCTCGGGAGTCACCGACTCCCCTCCCGACGCGGTCACGACGGCCGACAGCGACCCTGCCGGGGACAGCCTCGGACGGTGGAGTTTGACTGGGGCCGGTACATCTTCTAAGCGCAGCGAAGGTGTCCCAAGGCGGGGCTCAGCGAGGACGGAAACCTCGCGTGAGCAAAAGGGCAAATGCCTGCTCGACCAGATTTTCAGTACGAATACTGGCCGTGAAAGCGTGGCCTATCGATCCTTTCGACGTTGGGAGTTTCAAGCGAGAGGTGTCAGAAAAGTTACCACAGGGATAAACTGGCTTGTGGGCGGCCAAGCGTTCATAGCGACGTCGCTGATTGATCCTTCGATGTCGGCTCTCTTCCTATCATTGCGAAGCAGAATTCGCCAAGTGTCGGATTGTTCACCGCACCCCAACAGGGAACGTGAGCTGGGTTTAGACCGTCGTGAGACAGGTTAGTTTTATCCTACTGATGAAGCGCCCTTGCCACGGTAATCTTGCTCAGTACGAGAGGAACGGTGAGTTCGGGACCTCTGGTTCGCGCGTCCGGTTCCGTCAGGCCGATGGCGCCAGGCTACGTCCGTGGGAGTACGACTGAACGCCTCTAAGTCGAACCCCGCCCGGTGAGCAAGGGTGAGCTTAGCTAGGGCCCTGAGCGTGCAGGCAACATTAAGCCGGCAACCCTCGGGTTCGTCGGCTAGTGCCGTGACCGGCCCGCTCGTCACGCGCGCTAGATCTGTGGTGCGCGTGGCTGGGTCGGTATCATCCACGTCCGTTAGGGGCAAGAAATCGCGTGCGGACCACATGTATTCCGTCGGGGTGTTGTAAGCGTTAGAGCTGTCCTGGTACGGCGATCCGTTGAGACTAAGCCCCGGACGCTGAGATTTTCCCTCCAGCAGGGTTTGTCTCGGCCACCTTTCCACCGGCACGGCACGGCCCGGCCCGATCGGCCAGCCTTCGAGTCCTTGCTCTGCTCGGCTCGGCATGCTGGCGGTGCGGCGCGCGGCGGCGGCGGGTGCGAGAGTGTCATAACACGTATAAAATACATTTACTTTACTTTACTTTACTTCTTCAAAGTTCTATCTCCTAGAACTTGGAGAATTTTTTTTTCTCTCCACCTGTCCAGAGGCACTAATCCGTCCAGAGGCACTAATCCGTCCAGAGGCACTAGTCCGTCCAGAGGCACTAATCCGTCCAGAGGCACTAATCCGTCCAGAGGCACTTTTAGTTTTCCTTCTTTGCTGTCTGCGAAGTAGAATTCGCCAACTGCATTTTTTTTTTTTTTTTTTTTTTTCAATTTTGTTTTTTCCTTCCTGTCAGTCCCTTAGTAGGCTTCTGCGAAGCGGAATTCGCCAACTGCATTTTATTTAGTCCCTTAATAGACTTCTGAGAAGCGGATTCGCCATTGTCCCTTAATAGGCTTCTGAGAAGCGGAATTCGCCAACTGCATTTTATTTAGTCCCTTAATAGGCTTCTGCGAAGCGAATTCGCCAACTGCATTTTATTTTGTCCTTTACCAGGCTTCTGAGAAGCGGGAATTCGCCAACTGCATTTTATTTAGTCCCTTAATAGGCTTCTGCGAAGCGGAATTCGCCAACTGCATTTTATTTTGTCCTTTACCAGGCTTCTGCGAAGCGGAATTCGCCAACTGCATTTTATTTAGTCCCTTAATAGACTTCTGAGAAGCGGGATTCGCCATTGTCCCTTAATAGGCTTCTGAGAAGCGGAATTCGCCAACTGCATTTCATTTAGTCCCTTAATAGGCTTCTGCGAAGCGGAATTCGCCAACTGCATTTTATTTTGTCCTTTACCAGGCTTCTGCGAAGCGGAATTCGCCAACTGCATTTTATTCAGTCCCTTAATAGACTTCTGAGAAGCGGAATTCGCCAACTGCATTTTATTTTGTCCTTTAACAGCTTCTGCGAAGCGGAATTCGCCAACTGCATTTTATTTTTGTCCCTTAATAGGCTTCTGCGAAGCGGGATTCGCCAACTGTATTTTTTTTTTTTTTATTTCCTTTTTTTTTTTTCATAATTTTTCTTTTTTTTTTTTCGCGTCCCTTAATAGGCTTCTGCGAAGCGGAATTCGCCAACTATATTTTAAACAAATCTGGTCGCTGCGCTAGTTTTCGTTTTGCGCATTAAATTTATTTTTTTTTTTTTAAATTTGGGTCACCTCATTGACATTGACCTCTGCGAAGCGCAATTCGCCAACTGCATTTTGTAGCATTCGTGCGCTGCGCTACTGTTGACATTGCGCGCATTTTCTCTCTCTCTCTCTCTCTCTCTCTCTCTCTCTCTCTCCCTCTCTCTCTCTCTCTCTCTCTCTCTCTCTCTCTCTCTCCCCCTCTTTTTTTTTTTTTTTTTTTTTTCGATTCCTTACTCGCCTTTTGCGAAGCAGAATTCGCCAACTGTACTTTTTTTAATTAATTAATTTATTTTTTTAATATTTGGGGGATTTTTGTTTTTGTTTTCTTTTCTTCCCTTAATAGGCTTCTGCGAAGCGGAATTCGCCAACTGCATCTTTTAAAATTCGGTCGCTACGGTACTCTCAACTTTGTGCTCAGCTTTCACCGTACTCAGAAGGAAAACTAGTAAGTAGTGTTTTCTCCGTTCTGTTCTGTCGTGTCCCGCTCTGCACGTTAGAGTGTTGCTGTTGGCTGTAGACGCGTTGTAAAGCGCTTTGAGCACGATTGCCTGGCTCGGCGCATAGTTGAGTACTCGATAGAAAGTTCTTTACTCGCATTCTCTCCCCGTAATCAGATGTAAAACGAATACCTGGCCGTGAGTAGTGTTTTCTCCGTCCTGTCGTGTCCCGCTCTGCACGCTAAGTGTTGCTGTTGGCTGTAGACGCGTTGTAAAGCGCTTTGAGCACGATTGCCTGGCTCGGCGCATAGTTGAGTACTCGATAGAAAGGTTCTTTACTCGCATTCTCTCCCGTATCAGATGTAAAACGAATACCTGCCGTGAGTAGTGTTTTCTCCGTCCTGTCGTGTCCCGCTCTGCACGTAAGTGTTGCTGTTGGCTGTAGACGCGTTGTAAAGCGCTTTGAGCACGATTGCCTGGCTCGCGCATAGTTGAGTACTCGATAGAAAGGTTCTTTACTCGCATTCTCTCCCCGTAATCAGATTAAACGAATACCTGGCCGTGAGTAGTGTTTTCTCCGTCCTGTCGTGTCCGCTCTGCACGTTAAGTGTTGCTGTTGGCTGTAGACGCGTTGTAAAGCGCTTTGAGCACGATTGCCTGGCTCGGCGCATAGTTGAGTACTCGATAGAAAGGTTCTTTACTCGCATTCTCTCCCCGTAATCAGATGTAAAACGAATACCTGGCCGTGAGTAGTGTTTTCTCCGTCCTGTCGTGTCCCGCTCTGCACGCTAAGTGTTGCTGTTGGCTGTAGACGCGTTGTAAAGCGCTTTGAGCACGATTGCCTGGCTCGGCGCATAGTTGAGTACTCGATAGAAAGGTTCTTTACTCGCATTCTCTCCCCGTAATCAGATGTAAAACGAATACCTGGCCGTGAGTAGTGTTTTCTCCGTCCTGTCGTGTCCCGCTCTGCACGTTAGAGTGTTGCTGTTGGCTGTAGACGCGTTGTAAAGCGCTTTGAGCACGATTGCCTGGCTCGGCGCATAGTTGAGTACTCGATAGAAAGGTTCTTTACTCGCATTCTCTCCCCGTAATCAGATGTAAAACGAATACCTGGCCGTGAGTAGTGTTTTCTCCGTCCTGTCGTGTCCCGCTCTGCACGTTAGAGTGTTGCTGTTGGCTGTAGACGCGTTATAAAGCGCTTTGAGCACGATTGCCTGGCTCGGCGCATAGTTGAGTACTCGATAGAAAGGTTCTTTACTCGCATTCTCTCCCCGTAATCAGATGTAAAACGAATACCTGGCCGTGAGTAGTGTTTTCTCCGTCCTGTCGTGTCCCGCTCTGCACGCTAAGTGTTGCTGTTGGCTGTAGACGCGTTGTAAAGCGCTTTGAGCACGATTGCCTGGCTCGGCGCATAGTTGAGTACTCGATAAAAAGCCTCTTTACTCACATCCCCACATAATAACAATAATAATAATAATAATAATAATAATAATAATATAAAATAATAATAATATAATAATAATAATAATAATAATAATAATAATAATAATTTATAAGGTCTTGGGTTCGATCCTCGTTCGCGCATACTTTACAGAGTTGGGCCACGGTCGGCCAAACGTGCCGGGGTTCAAATCCCGGTTTGGAGCTTTATTCATACGATTTTATCGCCTCGTCGATTCGAGGCTTTACCGCACGGGCGTCCCTGGGTAAGAAGCTCTCGCTACGGCCGAGAAGGACTCTAGCGCCGGACGCTCCCGCGGTAAGCCCTCCGAGGGCCGAGGGAAAAAACTTTGGTCGAGCGCATTTCCTCTACGGAGCGAATTTGAATGAAATAAACCACCACCTATGATCGCACCTGGGACCTCCCCATTGCCGACCGGTTTTGAACTTCGGGCCCTTCCCGTTAGGGCCCTGTACTCGCTTGGCGGAGTGTTAAACGCGTTCCCGCTACTTCGCTAGAGTCGGGCGATCGACGACTCGGGCTCGATCGAGTTGGCCCACGGGCCGGCCAACCCTGCGGGTTCAAATCCCGGTTTGGGAGCTTTATTCATACGATTTTATCGCCTCGTCGATTCGAGGCTTTACCGCACGGGCGTCCCTGGGTAAGAAGCTCTCGCTACGGCCGAGAAGGACTCTAGCGCCGGGACGCTCCCGCGGTAAGCCCTCCGAGGGCCGAGGGAAAAAAACTTTGGTCGAGCGCATTTCCTCTACGGAGCGAATTTGAATGAAATAAACCCACCACCTATGATCGCACCTGGGACCTCCCCATTGCCGACCGGTTTTGAACTTCGGGGCCCTTCCCGTTAGGGCCCTGTACTCGCTTGGCGGAGTGTTAAACGCGTTCCCGCTACTTCGCTAGAGTCGGGCGATCGACGACTCGGGCTCGATCGAGTTGGCCCACGGGCCGGCCAACCCTGCCGGGGTTCAAATCCCGGTTTGGGAGCTTTATTCATACGATTTTATCGCCTCGTCGATTCGAGGCTTTACCGCACGGGCGTCCCTGGGGTAAGAAGCTCTCGCTACGGCCGAGAAGGACTCTAGCGCCGGGACGCTCCCGCGGTAAGCCCTCCGAGGGCCGAGGGAAAAAACTTTGGTCGAGCGCATTTCCTCTACGGAGCGAATTTGAATGAAATAAACCCACCACCTATGATCGCACCTGGGACCTCCCATTGCCGACCGGTTTTGAACTTCGGGGCCCTTCCCGTTAGGGCCCTGTACTCGCTTGGCGAGTGTTAAACGCGTTCCCGCTACTTCGCTAGAGTCGGGCGATCGACGACCGGCTCGATCGAGTTGGCCCACGGGCCGGCCAACCCTGCCGGGTTCAAATCCCGTTTGGGAGCTTTATTCATACGATTTTATCGCTCGTCGATTCGAGCTTTACCGCACGGGCGTCCCTGGGGTAAGAAGCTCTCGCTACGGCCGAGAAGGACTCTAGCGCCGGACGCTCCCGCGGTAAGCCCTCCGAGGCCGAGGAAAAAACTTTGGTCAGCGCATTTCCTCTACGGAGCGAATTGAATGAAATAAACCCACCACCTATGATCGCACCTGGACCTCCCCATTGCCGACCGGTTTTGAACTTCGGGGCCCTTCCCGTTAGGCCCTGTACTCGCTTGGCGGAGTGTTAAACGCGTTCCCGCTACTTCGCTAGAGTCGGGCGATCGACGACTCGGGCTCGATCGAGTTGGCCCACGGCGGCCAACCCTGCCGGGTTCAAATCCCGTTTGGGAGCTTTATTCATACGATTTTATCGCCTCGTCGATTCGAGGCTTACCGCACGGCGTCCCTGGGGTAAGAAGCTCTCGCTACGGCCGAGAAGGACTCTAGCGCCGGACGCTCCCGCGTAAGCCCCGAGGCCGAGGAAAAAACTTTGGTCGAGCGCATTTCCTCTACGGACGAATTTGAATGAAATAAACCCACCACCTATGATCGCACCTGGACCTCCCCATTGCCGACCGTTTTGAACTTCGGCCCTTCCCGTTAGGCCCTGTACTCGCTTGCGGGTGTTAAACGCGTTCCCGCTACTTCGCTAATCGGCGATCGACGACTCGGGCTCGATCGAGTTGGCCCACGCCGCCAACCCTGCCGGGTTCAAATCCCGGTTTGGGAGCTTATTCATACGATTTTATCGCCTCGTCGATTCGAGCTTTACCGCACGGGCGTCCCTGGGTAAGAAGCTCTCGCTACGCCGAAAGACTCTACGCCGGACGCTCCCGCGTAAGCCCTCCAGCTACTTCGCTAGAGTCGGGCGATCGACGACTCGGGCTCGATCGAGTTGGCCCACGGGCCGGCCAACCCTGCCGGGGTTCAAATCCCGGTTTGGGAGCTTTATTCATACGATTTTATCGCCTCGTCGATTCGAGGCTTTACCGCACGGGCGTCCCTGGGGTAAGAAGCTCTCGCTACGGCCGAGAAGGACTCTAGCGCCGGGACGCTCCGCGGTAAGCCCTCCGAGGGCCGAGGGAAAAAACTTTGGTCGAGCGCATTTCCTCTACGGAGCGAATTTGAATGAAATAAACCCACCACCTATGATCGCACCTGGGACCTCCCCATTGCCGACCGGTTTTGAACTTCGGGGCCCTTCCCGTTAGGGCCTGTACTCGCTTGGCGGAGTGTTAAACGCGTTCCCGCTACTTCGCTAGAGTCGGGCGATCGACGACTCGGGCTCGATCGAGTTGGCCCACGGGCCGGCCAACCTGCCGGGGTTCAAATCCCGGTTTGGGAGCTTTATTCATACGATTTTATCGCCTCGTCGATTCGAGGCTTTACCGCACGGGCGTCCCTGGGGTAAGAAGCTCTCGCTACGGCCGAGAAGGACTCTAGCGCCGGGACGCTCCCGCGGTAAGCCCTCC
>NW_027625492.1:0-6982 GCF_034508935.2 Berghia stephanieae
GGAGAAGGGACATAATTTTTTGAGTTTGAAACGAATATTTTTGTGTTCGTGGATACTCACAGGGTAACCCCTCCACCTGCCGGGCGGATTGTCGTACCAATAAGGTCGCAGGTTCAAACCCCACCACCGCTGCAAAAATTTTTTTAATTCTCTATTGTCTTTTTGGCACTTTTCTATTCACTTCATATCTTGTTGTTACCAACATAAGTGCCTGCTCCACTCACTTTTCTGAATTAAAATTCACCCCATACACCGGAGCAACTCAATGTCTCATCGTTTCTATTTAATGTTTGTGTTGAGTATATTGGCTATTAAGCTTAACTGCTGGTCAAAATTATTCGCGATGGTGGTGTACGAACGAATCGGCGGTCTCAAGAAGTAGGTGAGAGAGGATCTAGTAATGACTTTGAGTTTGAAACGAATATTTTGTGTTCGTGGATAGCTCACACGGTAGAGCCACGCTCTCACCTGCCAGGCGGAGTTGTCGTACCAATAAGGTCGCAGGTTCAAACCCCACCACCGCTGCGAAAAATTTTTATTCTCTATTGTCTTCTGGCACTTTTCTATTCACTTCATATCTTGTCCTTTAAATATCGATCGTTTAAAATGACGCTCATCTTGTCAATAATCAATACAAACTCTCAAACCCGACCTTCAATTATTAAATAATAAAAAAATAAATAATAAAGTTCCTTTATTCATCCCCAAGGGAAATTTGTCTTTAGGTCTATTCCAAGGGAAGACTGGAATAACCAAGGCGTCAGCGCCAGAGCAGCGCCGCAAAGTGAGCTAGGCGAGGTGACTTGCTCAAGGCCACACAACGCAGCGGCGGTGATTGAACTCGGTACCTTTCGGGTAAGAAGCAAAGACCGTACCCCTGAGCCACGCTTTTCAGCCAACAAAAAAAACAAACAAACATTTAAGACTTAAATGCATTACTAAATTCCAGATAGACGACAGAGATATTTTAGGTCCTCTCTGTAGAGATGTATCTCTGTCGTCTATCTGGAATTTATTAGTAATGCATTTAAGTCTTTATTGTTTGTTTTTTGTTGTTGTTGTTGTTGTTGTTGGCTAAAGAAGGGTTTTGAGCCCGAAACGTTCCGTTTATTTTTTTTTTTAATTAATTTTTTTTAAGCTGTATATATATATATATATATATATATATATATATATATATATATATATAATATATAGATATATATATATAATATTCATTTTTTTTTTTTTTGTTTATTACTTTTTTCATTCCACAGCTTCTATCAAACATCCTCGTAGATATCACTCTAGCCAATCAGACTGATTGACACTTGGATTCTGCTCTCTGGAAGAGTTCAATCAATAAAGACGCTAATTACGATGTCACCACCACCACGATGTCTAATTGTAAGCTTGCTTGCTTGTCGTTCACCATAAAACGCTCCAAATAAAAAAAGAAAAAAAAGAAACAAAAACAAAAACAGAAAAGGCGATTCGTCTTCTTATTATTATGATTCTTTTTCGTCTTGTTCTCCTTCCCTTTATTATTATTGTTATTTTCCGTCATCACTCACCATCATCATCATCATCATCATCATCATCATCATCTCATCATCGTAGTCGTAGTCGTCGTCATTATCGAACATTATTATTATTATCATTATCATCATCATCATCATCATCATCATCATCATCATAAAGCATTATTATCCTCACCACCATCATCATCATCATCATTATCATCATCGTCATCATTATCATCATCATCGTCATTATTATCATCGTCATTTGCCTTTTCTCTCTTCCTCCTACCACCACCCTGCCTAAACCTCTATCTCCTAATCCTCATCCTCATCATCCTCCTTCTCCTCCTTTTTTGTGATCCTTATTTCCTTTTTTTTTCTTTTCAAGACATATTTTAGACAAATATTCAGACAGACAGACAGACAGACAGACAGACAGACAGACACACCAGAGAGGAGAGAGGGGAGAGAGAGAGAGAGAGAGAAGAGAGAGAGAGAGAAAGAGAGAGAAAGAGAGAGAGAGAGAGAGAAGAGAGAGAGAGAGAGAGAGAGAGAGAGAGAGAGAACAAAAGACCTGATATAAAACAAAGCCTATTACTTCTATTATCTTTTTAAAAAATAAAGAATTGCCTGAGGACAAGGAGTGTCACCTATTTGATGAATAGCCAACCTACGGTAAAAAATTGGCACTTTCAGGAAATTGGTGTGTGCCACCAAGCAGACGAAGGGCCCAGCTCGACGTGCACTTATTGAAGGTCTGATAACCCAATTCATTTATGGCTCATTGTTGATTGTAGAGGAAATCTAAAAAAATGACGCAAAATATTAAACGCAAAATTAGGGGCCTGGTCTGACATGGTTGAAATGGACAATATTTAATATTGTCCATTACAACAATGCAAACTAGGCCCATAATTAGGTTCGGATATCAGACCTGCATATATGTACACGTCGGTCGAGGTAAAGGTGTAAGCAAAAAGATGTAAAATATTCCAACTAAAACGGAAGTTTGAAGACAAATTAATAGAAAAAGGGTTATAATCTATCTACGACTAAAAATAGTTCGCAACTATCGACCTTCTACATCAAAATATATAGAATATCTATTTAAATTAATTAATTAATTAAAAATACGTTTGGGGGCCAAAATTGGTCATACAGCCAATGTTAAATTTGTGCCAACAAGCACAGAAAATCTGCAAATCTAAAAATAGAGGACGAGAGACGCATGCGCACAACAACATGACGTTCTCTCTCTAATAACTTTTCCGCCGGTGACGTCACAGACTATGGTGACGTCCAATCAAGGACAATACTCTTCCGCTAATCTCATTCCCTATAGAGTCTACGAGTAACTTGCGAACCTACCAGTTGACTTGAATAATAATTTTTAAAATCTGCAAGGGCATGATGACCGTTTAGATGAATTGGCAGATTAGCTTTTACATGCATAAGTAACATGTATAATGTATAATGTATTCGTTTAGCATAATTTCAGGTTTGTAAAACATTTTCAAACGTATATCAATACTATAGTAATTTATGGAATAAATCAATTTGGGTGAACTCATTCTATTCTCTCTACCAATCGGAAGAAATCATATGATTTAGTCATGGTAAAGCATTTTATTTTATCTGTCTAATCGGAAAACGGGGGGGGGGGTGGGGGGGGGGGGGGGGGGGGCGAAGTGGCCGAGTGGTTAAGGCATTTGCACTGTGATCTATGTGACCCGAGTTTGAGCCCCGCTCAGGCACTTCCGTTTGTTTCCTTGAACAAGATGATTAACCCCCAATTTGCTCACTTAGACAACATGGTGATTCCTGTTGACATTAGACATCTCGTTTGATGAATTATCTATATTCCTTCGTGGAATGCCAAGGCGACGATGTCTTTTGATATCGTGGCGCAAAAGGCATAATTTTTTTTTAATCGGAAAACTAAGTTTGTCCACAGACATTACTATATTGGACCTGTTTTGACCTTTAATGACTCAAAAGGTTTGTCTAGCTCTAAATTAATTTCCACAATAGTATAATAATCAAACTAAATAAGTGCCTGTTCGAAGCCTCCTAATTTTGTGACCTGCCCACGCCAAAGTCCACTCCATGTTTTTAAATGATTTCAAGTTAAATATAGATAGAATGAAGATGACGTCAGTCAGGTCTTTGTGATTGCTCTTTGCCATCCGCGTTTATGAGCAATTCTTACTAAACTGTATTATCCAGACTATAAAAGTTCATGGTTACACATAGTTTTGTGTGTTCGTCCGCTATAACTTCCGGGTGGCAATGAGATTATGAGCTTCTTAGCCAAACGCATACTATCTATACATTGAAAATGTGTTACCAATTCATTTGCGCGCACCTCTGCAGACTTTACTACCAGGCCAATTTTAATCGTTGATGGCTTAAAAGATTCGTTTGATCTATGTTAATTTCCAAAATAGTATAATATATTGAATTATAAGGCCTGTTCGTAATATAATAATAATAATAATAATAATAATAATAATAATATAATAAAAATAATAATAATAATAATAAAATAATAATATAATAATAATAATATAATAATAAAATCATAATAATGTGATAATAATAATAATAAAATAATAATAATAATAATAATAATAATAATAATATAATGAGAATGATGAATGAATGATGATGATGATGATAGATGAAGATGATGATGAAAGATGATGAAGATGATGAATGATGATGATGAAATGATGATGATGATGATAATAATAATAATAATAATATATAATAATAATAATAATAATAATAATAATAATAATAATAATATAATATAATAATAATAATATAAAAGAAGAAGAAGAAGAAGAAGAAGAAGAAGAAGAAGAATTGTGAGTAGTAGTAGTAGTAGTAGATTAGTAAGTAGTAGTAAGTAGAGTGTAGGTAGTAGTAGTAAGTAGTAGTATGGAGTAGAGTAGAGTATAGTAGTAGTAGTAGTAGTAGAGTAGTATAGTAGTAGTAGTAGTAGTAGTAGTAGCAGTATTAGTATAAGTAGTAGGTAGTAGTATAGTAGTAGTATAGTAGTATAGTAGTAGTAGTAGTAGTAGGAAATAGAAGTCGTATCATATCATTCCTATATATCATCATATCATTGTTATATTTATCAATATCAATAACTTCACTAGTTTAGAACTTCTTGATTTCAGAGTATCCCTCTGTGCTACCTCTCCCCCCCCCCCCTTCCACCATCCAGTGTGCAATTTCAAAAATCATCGTAATACTACCTGGCATACACGACTGACCTAGATTTGAAAAATACATAAAAAATCATACATAATACAAGTCATATTTACTTGCCTTGCCAAGTGAATCGAAACCCAATGATTTGATAAACTCGAGGTTGACAAGTCAAAGCAAAAACAAATATAATATACGAGTAGTTTGTTCTTTTTTCATGAAAAGAGGCTTTTCTCAAAACGGCTGATTGCTTTTATTTTCTTCCTTTTTCTTTTTCGCGTGTTGCTTTTTGTTTTGGTTTAAATTTTTTTTTTTTTTTTTGTATTTTTTAAACTTTTGTTTTTTTTTTATTAAAATGTAATTTTGAAAATGTTTTAGATATACATTAAATGTTATTTCAATTGCTTTTTCATATCTACTCTTTAATTCAGGATTTGCTTATTTGTTCATATGTGATAATTTTATTGTTGTTTTAAGTTATAGATAGTTCGAAGATGACGTCACTCAGCTCTTTGTTATTGTTTTTTGCCATCCGCATTTATGAGTAATGCTCACTGAACTGTATTAACCCGACTATAAACGTTCATGGATACACACAATTTTGTGTGTTGGTCCGTTATACTCCGGATGGCAATGTTATGAGCTTCTTAGCCAAGCGCATACTAGAAGAATTAAATAACAGAAAAACAATACTATTCATTTCACCTATAAAATGAGCTAAACACCTCGATGAGTAATATTTTTTACTATTGACTTACGTATAGATAAACGAAGATGACGTCACCCAGGTCTTTGTTATTATTTTTTGCCACCCACGTTTATGAGTACTTCTCACTAAACTGTATGAACCAGACTATCAAAGTTCATGGTTACACATAGTTTTGTGTGTTGGTCCATTTTACTTCCGGATGGCAATGTTGTGAACTCCTTAGCCAAACGCATACTATCTATAGACGGAACGAAATTGAAATTGATCTCTCACTCCGCTCTTTGTTATTGTTTTGAGTCAGCCCTGTTATAAGTAATTCCCACTAGATTCTATCAATCAGACTATAGATAGAATGTCTTTGGCCAAGGAGTTCACAACATTGCCATCCGGAAGTATAAACGACCTACACAACAAACTCTGTGTAACCATGAACTTTTATAGTCTGGGTTAATAGATAGAATGCGCTTGGCCAAGGAGTTCACAACATTGCCATCCGAAGTATAAAGGACCAACACACAAACTCTGTGTAACCATGAACTTTATAGTCAGGTTAATACAGTTTAGTGAGAACAACTCACAAACGCGGATGGCAAAAACAATAACAAAGGCCTTAGTGACGTCATCTGCATACTATCTATACAGTTTAGTGAAACAACTCACAAACGCGGATGGCAAAAACAATAACAAAGGCCTGAGTGACGTCATCTGCATACTATCTATAAACGTTCAAATTTACACATAGTGTTGTGTGTTGATACGTTATATCCGCTGGCGAAATGGTGTCAGCTTTTTGGCTAAACGCATAGCATCATACTATTTGGTTACAAAACAATTACAGCGTGTAGTCAGCCATTGGTTATTTGATATTGTAATCATTTTTATCACAGATATTATGGAGGTCAATCGTGACGGATCCTATTTTGTCAGCTGTGCCAATCAGGAGTCATAGAAGGATTATTTAAAAAATAGATGACGAAGGACGAAATCACATTAAATTTCTCATTTCTACAGATGTAATGTTCCATTCATCCTATTTGTTGATAAAGGGGAAACCTGAAACGTCCATTCTATCTGTTTTCGTAATTAAATTGAAGCTTGCATTCAATTCACATGGTTTATTTCTTTCAGAAGAAGAAAAAATATCCATTTCACTTGGCTGAAAAAAAATTGTAAACTAAAACTGATCTGGATAAAGTACAAATGGTGGCCACAAAGAGAAGACAATACAAACACGGTGAGTAAAAAACAAAACCAAAGCAGACGCGAAGGAATGTCTGGTGAATATTGATGAAAAAACCATGAATAAATGAATACATGAACGAGTAAAGAATGACAAGACGAATGAATAAATGGAAGACTAATGAATGTGCCGTATTTTACTGAAATGATACTAACTTAATAGACAAATACTTTGCAGATAATAGACTTAAATTAATAGTTGTGACTACTTTACAAAACGACTTTCAGCGCGACATATTTTTTTAATGAATACATCTTAACAATCACTTTTCAACTTCAATACATAATATTTAGAGCAAGTTTTTAAAAAAAATTT
>NW_027625493.1:0-6988 GCF_034508935.2 Berghia stephanieae
AGAGAGGGGGGGGGAGGGAAGAGGGGAAAGGAATAATGGGAAAATATAAGAGATGAAAAAAAATTTAAAGGGAAAAGAAAAAGAAGAAGAAAGAAGAAGAAGAAGAAAAGAAGAAGAAGAAGAAGAAGAAGAAAAAAGAAAAGAAGAAGAAGAAAACAAGAAGAACAAGAAGAACAAAAGAACAAGAAGAACAAGAAGAAGAAGAACAAGAACAAAAGAGCAAGAACAAGAAAAGAAAAAAATCGAAGAAAAAGAAGAACAAGATGAGGGAGGGGAGGAGAAGGATGGGAAGGGGAATAGATGGGGAAGAATATAAGAGAAGAATAAAAATTAAGAAGAAGAAGAAGAAAAGAAGAAAGAGAAGAAGAAGGAAGAAGAAGAAGAAGAGAAGAAGAAGAAGAAGAAGAAGAAGAAGAAGAAGAAGAAGAAGAAGAAGAAGAAGAAGAAGAAGAAGAAGAACAAGAACAAGAACAAGAAGAGCTA
Organism: Berghia stephanieae; assembly: GCF_034508935.2. Taxonomy (NCBI): domain Eukaryota; kingdom Metazoa; phylum Mollusca; class Gastropoda; order Nudibranchia; family Aeolidiidae; genus Berghia; species Berghia stephanieae. The sequence continues at coordinate 484 of NW_027625493.1, forward strand.
GAACAAGAAGAGCAAGAACAAGAAAAAGAAGAAATCGAAGAAAAAGAAGAACAAGATGAGGGAGGGGGAGGGAAGATGGAATAGGAATAGATGGGGAAGAAATGTAAGAGAAGAATAAAAAATGTAAGAAGAAGAAGAAGAAGAAGAAGAAGAAGAAAAGAAGAAGAAAAGAAGAGAAGAAAAGAAAAAAAAGAAGAAAGAAGAAGAAGAAGAAGAAGAAGAAGAAGAAGAAGAAAGAAGAAGAAAAGAAGAAGAAGAAAAGAAGAAGAAGAATAAAAGAAAACAAAGAAAGAAAGAAGAAGAAAGAAGAAGAAAGAAAGAAGAAGAAGAAGAAGAAGAAAGAAGAAGAAAGAAGAAGAAGAAGAAAGAAGAAGAAGAAGAAAAGAAGAAGAAGAAGAAGAAAGAAGAAGAAGAAGAAGAAAAAGAAGAAGAAGAAGAAGAAGAAGAAAAGAAGAAGAAGAAGGAAGAAGAAGAAGAAGAAGAAGAGAAGAAGAAGAGAAGAAGAAGAAAGAAGAAGAAGAGGAGGAGGGAGAGGAGGGAGGAGGAGGATGGAGAAGACGAAGATGATGATGATGATGATGATGATGAAGGGGGGGGGGGGGGGGGGGGGGGGGGGGGAAGGAGGAGAAGGTGTGAGAGGAGGGGAAAATGTAGAAAAAGAAGAAGAAGAAGAATTTGAAAATGACAAATTCATTTATCTTTAGCAGAAATGCACATTACGTTACTACTGCATTTGTTATTTCAGGATATGAGCTTTCACTCTTTTCACTTAATATCTAACTTTGGATTCAGTCACATGAAAATGTGTCATCTCCAATTAATCAAACCACAAATATGGTTTCTTCTATAATACATCATAATGTCAAAACTTGAAAGACAAAACTGTATTCCTTTTAGCAGAATTGTTTATCATTTCACAACTGCATTAATTATTTTTACAACACACGTTTTCACTCTCACCACTTTCACCATAAAAATATCTTAACTTTAGAATTAGCCCACACTAAACCGAGTGATAATATCAAATTTAACAAGCCAAGAATATGATTCAAAAATTAAACATTTTCTTCTGAGTGGTCTGAGCGGAATAATTGAGAATTATAAAAGTTTTGAGTGACAGGTCACCAGACAGTATGGAAATAAAATTGGATCAATTGTAAAACAACAATATAAAATACAGCCCCACAAGTATATGTGGATTTTCTATATACAATGAGATTACAAATGTATGTCATAAATACATGTATTATAAACACTCATCAAAACTATATACAATGTCATTAAATATCATGATTTAAAAATCTATGTTAGAAAGTGGTAGCATCTTATAATTTATGCGAGCAATAAACACTTAATGGTTATTACAAATCATTAGAACATGTTGGTGATTTCTTTAAAAGATGCCAAATAAAATGCCTATCCAATTACAATGAATTTCATTTTGTTTAAATTCCATGTATGACTTTGCTTAATTCAACATTGTATTATATATTCAAACAAGTAAAAATGATCAAAATACTTTTGGCCCATTTCCTTACAGAAATGATATTATTTCTTCCTTGCCAAGGAGCAAATAAACGCACAGTCCAAATGGCAATATATGTTATTTCTAAACTACTCTATTATAAACCAATTAATGATTGGGCGACTGAGATGTTCATTGTTTGAAGAAAAAAGGAAGGTAAACTACATGTTGATTTCAAATAAATACAATCAAATACTTGCTTATTTATATAATGTCTACTTGGCCATGACATCATATATTCGAAAACAATGGATCTTTGTTTTTAATTCTTAACTTATTCAAGCTAAATTCTAGACCACACTTGTCATATAGCTAATGTTTGGCGTGAAAAGTGTGAATATGCATTCTCTCTCTCTCTCTCTCTCTCTCTCTCTCTCTCTCACCACACTCTCGCTCTCTCATCTCTCTCTCTCCTCTTCTCTCTCTCTCTCTCTCTCTCTCTCTCCTCTCTCTCCTCTCTCTCTGATGTTTATTTAGTAGTAATGGCTGGCTGAGAAATTTATCGTTTGAAAATGATGATCAAAAAAATATTAGAAGATCAAATCTATATATGAATATATTTTTACAACGATAATGTAAATAACGTATTTGTGTAAAATTGTTGAGCTTGTTATTTCTTTCTCAGAAAAAGAATATAAGTTTTATATTAACAATAGTTTCTGCTCTAAGCATTAAGTATTAACATTATACAAAAATATTTCAATATTAAATAAATGAAGTATCTATTCATTTTGTGAAGCGCTTATGTCATATTTGCACAACTGCCATAAAGTATTAAACAAATCAAATTACATTCCATTGAAACTCAACATAGACTCTATATGATGTATTATAAAGCACGAGATAATAAAACATGTACAAGAACATGATGATATTGGTGTGTGTAATTTTGTGTGAATAAGATACCAACTGTATAATGATAGGAGAAAATGAATGGTAGATGCATATTATTAAAGCGCAACGTTGATGAGACGATTTCACTATCTGTATGACAAAGCCTATCCAACCACAAGATAATTGTAAAACATATTCCTAAATGAAAATGTGTGAGTTGATGTCAGCCATATCATTATTGTTTTTTTTGAAAACGGTGGGATATTTAAAAAATCGAAATTAAAACAATGCTTACTCATAAAAATTCATCATTGTTACCCCTATTTTCATATGATTGCGAATAGATTAAAAATTCTATCAAGCATACTTACGATGACATGTGACAAATGAAAAACAACATTACTCAATTAGGTGTATAAGAAAATCAGTAGCACAAAGTCCTATTCAACTACAAGTTAATAAAAAATCTAAGAACGAAATTTTAGATATGGACTATGATTTTAATAATATCTGGAAAAGAAAAAAAAAGATAATGCATTTGCATATAAACAAAGAGCAATTACATATCAATCCAATTCAAATTATTGTTTACTTTAATAATGATTGCTTGGCCGTAATATCAAATATTTGAAAACTTGATGGATCATATTTAAAGAAAAAGAAAACAAATTCTAGTATTTTAAAAACACTCTTTTAAGTTCCTGAATGTTATGCTTCATTTGTTATAAATCTATGACTGGTATAATAAAGAGTGAAATTAATTTTAAATTACTTGATATAAATGAGTAATAATCAAATATATTCCTATTAAAATAACAAACTACATGATAAAAAAGTTTTGTCATGACTATTGAACATTTTGCAAAATATTTAAATATTTAGAGTCAGGTAATATATCACACATTTATACAATTAAATTTATAAAAGAAATAGAATAAACATTTTCAAAAAGAGTGAATTTTCTATTAATGTAAGGTAATGCCAATAAAATAATAATACGAAATACCTGAATTTCAGTTTATGTATATAATGATAAAAAAAGCGTTTTTGAACCTGTTTTATTTTAAACAAACTGAAACATATTTTGTCAACATGTGCATTCTAACTAAATACTAAAATATCAAATTATCGAATCACAACGGCTAAGAAATTATTACTTGAATAACGATGAATATGAAAATAAATTAAAAACCATGTTTTACAAAAACTTAACGTATTATTAATATTTGGAATAAGTGCATCACTCTTACCTTTCTTTTAAGAAAAAACTATTAATACTTTTGTATCATTGCTAATAAATCAAAGTGTATAGCATCGCGAATTAAAAGGGTATTAGAATATATCTATAGAATGATAATGTCAAGCAATCTGTGTAATGTTTAAACAGAGAGGTTTCTAGAAACAAATCACTTCTTTAAGTAGTAAGCATTTACGTGACAGAAAAAATATACTCAAGCTAATCAATATTAAATAAATGAATTATTCTGTTTTTAAAAAGCTACTGTTATATTTGCATAAATAATGTTAAAGTATTAAATGAGTTTGAAATTACATTCCAATAAAACCGACATTGATATGACTTTAAAATATTAGACAATAAAACTGATAGGCAAATGAATATACATGAAATAAGAGATTAAAAATAGGTAAAGTGAATGGTGGATGCAATGAAAGTACATTTATCAAAACTTTATACAAAATGAAGCTATTTTATACAGTACGCGAGTCATTAACATAAAATGGCCATTGAAAATTCTGAATCGGAAAAATTTATTTTATTTTGATGAGATGACTTTTCTTAAGAAAATATCTTTCTATCCAACTACAAAGTAATTGTAATAGATATTCCCATATGACATGTTTGTGAGTTGATGAAATATTGTGAACAAAAAATTAAGATTAAAGAAAAATGACACAACACTGCAACTTGAAAAAATACGACAAAAACAACTGAAAGTTTACCATATCTGAAGTGAAGATTGGGCATTTAAATCGTATTAACGATGAATGACGTGCTTGAGTGTATAATATAGGCTTGACAAAAATGGAAAGGACGCGATGAAAGGAGCAATGGTGATAAGATCACCATTGATGGTGAAAGAGCCAATGGTGATAAGAGTCACCATTGATGGGAAAGAGTCAATGGTGATAAGATCACCATTGATGGTGAAAGAGCAATGTGATAAGAGTCACCATTGATGGTGAAAAAGGCAATGGTGATAAGAGTCACCATTGATGGTGAAAGAGGCAATGGGATGAGAGTCACCATTGATAGTGAAGAGGCAATGGTGATGAGAGTCACCATTGATGATGAAAGAGGCAATGGTGATAAGAGTCACCACTGATGGTGAAAGAGGCAATGGTGATGAGAGTCACCATTGATAGTGAAAGAGGCAATGGTGATGATAGTCACCATTGATGGTGAAAGAGGCAATGGTGATAAGAGTCACCATTGATGCTTGACTTGCTTGCCTTGCTTGACTTTGCTTGCCTTGCAAGGTGGCAGGGACGATAAAGCCACTTTAAAAATGATCATGGCGTTCTAAGAGTAATTTTCAGGGTCAGATCGGCAGAGATTGCACCAGCAGAGCTCAAGATGAAGAAAGTATTGTTGATATAAAAGTGATGGCAGGATGTAGATGATGGAAGCAGCAGCCGTGACAATGATGGTGAAAATGGCAAGGCAGGTGAAGTGATGATGGAAATCACTCCGGCAGGGCTATGTGGTGAAGATGATGATGATGGGAGGCGATTCTGATGGCAATGGTTGTGTTGGGAGGTGATAGCTTTGGAAGGGATGATGGGAAGTAATGGTAGAGTCATAGGGGTTTGTGATAGAAGAGACCATGATGTGAGTTAGTGGTAATAAGTGAAAGCCATGGCTTGGGCGAAAAATGACAGAAGCAGGTTCAACAATAAAGATCCAGTAAATGGCACAGTTCCAAACCCAGGGTCAAGGTGACCCATCCAGAAAGAGTCGAACAAATCACATCCCTATCCCCGTCTTCAAGACAATTGTAAATCAACATTCTGCCCAAACACATTCGGGCTTCCTGTAGGCCTCCAGTCCGCCTACTGCATTGGTATGGGCATGAAACACAAATAAATACACCCCCACCGGTTGAGGTACACTCATCTGTATTTCAAATCCATGCGAATGCCAACCACAATCATCTGGTCAACAAAGAACACGAATGTAACTCACCCGGCCCCAACCATTTTGGAATCAACTCGAACCCAAGTCCAGAACCACACCACCACCTTCACTTTATCACTGAATCTACCTCCACATCCCCAATCCTCCCCACAAACCCTCCCCCACCACCACCTTCCTCGACGAACACAATCTCTACATCACAATCACTACAACCCCACCAATACCACCATCATCACTTTTCCCCCACCATTACCTCCCTTCACAACCATTGCCATCATCATCACTTCCCATCATCATCCCTTCACCACCACAACCCTCCCATCATGATTTCCATCATCTCGTCACCTAACAATGCCACCTTCACCAACAATGTCACTATTGTTGCTCCACCATCTACATCCCCATCATCACCTCGCCACCAACAACTCCTCCAACATCTTGATCACTGCCATTACAATCCCCGGGCCCTCCAATATAACCCATCCCATTAAATCCGCTGAATACCACAATCATTCTCCATGACCTCACCATCCCTGCTGGCCACCGCCCCTACCGCCCACATATGGCCAATCTCGATTCCTGGAGCTTGATGACGTCAAATATCTGTAACAAAAAGTAACAGATCATAAAATGCAGGGGAAAAAAATCAGTTCTTTGACTTCACATCTAGTTCAACTTTTTGTTGATTCTTGTCTAATCCTGGGGGTTTCTATCTTTCAAGATTTTCAAGGTTTGCTTCAACAAAGTCGTTTGTTGTCTTAGTATATACAAACTATTTTGCGAGATAACTTGACTTAGGTTATACATACTATTTTGTGAAAGGCCTAGTCTTAGTATATACATATTTTGTGAGAGGCCTAGTCTTAGTATATACAATTTTTGAGAGGCCTAGTCTTACTATAGACATATTTTGGGGAGAGCCTGTCTTAGTAATACATATTTTGTGAGAGGCCTAGTCTAGTATATACATATTTTTGCGAGCCATCCAG
>NW_027625494.1:0-6986 GCF_034508935.2 Berghia stephanieae
TTTACCTTTGATTTTGTAATTATTATTATTATTATTTAATTATTATCATTGTATAAATGTAAATCGGTAATCACTGAGCAGCATGCTAAACTACAATTTAAAACTATCTAAAACCTCTTTTTTTCTGTGGGTCATACACCGCGCGTTTATACCCCCAACAGTGGTTCATAAACATGGTGTGTTAATTAATTTTCGTAATATTTCAATTTGTACTTCTTTACAAAGGGGTTATTATATTTCCTGTTCCATTACTGTTTTTGTTTATTCACCTCAACTACTCCATTCACACATATTATCTCGTCCTTAATGTTTTATTCATCGTGTTTTGTTGATAAAGGAGAAACCCGAAACGTCCAGATTATCTGTCTTCGTCTAATAAATTGAAGCTTAAAATTCAAGACTTATCGCTATTTTTTACCTCCGAGCTTCAAGCAGCAATATTATCGTCAATTAACCAGCACCGCCAACGGAGGTGCATAAAAATGGTGCGTTTTTGTACACATCCAACGGAGGTACATAAAAACGCCACCTCTAAGTCGTTCTATAGAACAACCACCATAACAATTCATTACAATTGTGATTCCCTTTTTCAGATTTCTATTGTCATTAAAATTAAATTGAATGAATCAAACGGCACACCACACCAACGTGGGGGCATTGGTAAAGGAGTCCCTGCCACCATTCTTAGAGACTTGAGTTCTCACCTTGGCTGTTCTTGATCAATACAGTAAATAGCAGTATGGAGTTGGGAGAAGTGACTAGGTTGCAGAGACTAGGTTATTAACTTGACTGTTCTTAATCTTACCAAAAAGAGGAAAATGGTGGGGAGGGAATGCTAGAGAGAGTAGACAGAGAGAGAGAGAGAGAGAGAGAGAGAGAGAGAGAGAGAGAGAGAGAGAGAGAGAGAGAGAGAGAGAGAGAGAGAGAGAGAGAGAGAGAGAGAGAGAGAGAGAGAGAGAGAGATCACTAAAACAGCCCATTTGAAAATGATAGATAGCAACTTTTATTTAAAATTTAAATTGCTACAATCAATTTGGTTCTTAGAGAACTAGACTAGATTTAGATTATTTAGATAGAAAAACTCTAAAGAGAATGAGGAAAGGTAAGGCTGAGTAAGAGAAGAAAAAAATGGCTTATCTCATTCTTAGTTTAGCCTTGGAACACTTTAAATACAATCTGGCCATGGTCTAGATGTAAACAAAGCAAGGTGACATCAGGGATCTCAATCCTTTACCAGTGCCCACATCGGCGCCTACCTCTCGAGTCTCGAGGCCGACTACGACGAGGCTGCAGTCTGATGAGTCTACCGCTACCGTCTATCCCGATGATGACGAGAGCTGCTAAAGTGAAAAATAATGAATGCTTGTTTAATGGCGACAACTATCTTTAAAACGCCCACAGCAACAACAACAACAAAAATCTTCGAGGAACACAGCTTACATTCAAAACACAAATTACATAAGTTTCTTGTAGGTAAGTAGGCTAAGTGAAGTTTGTCCTCTACATCCACACTTCTCCTCTTAGACTCCTGACTTGGGAGGTAGAAAAAATGTCATGTACGCAAGTGCTTCAACATTGTCAAAAGATGAACACAGATAATAACTCGAAACCGATAAGAGATCCATTTCACAAAAAAAGTAATGCGTTGAATGATTGAAGATTGATTGTCAAAAAGCAAAGAAGAATAGTTAATACATGATATCAATAGCAGGGAATAAATAATTTGAATAAGTGTATGGTGTTGATTATGGTGGAAAATTGAGCTTCGTCTTTCCTATATTTGTACACTATTATGAATATCTTCAATTTACTCTTCCTAAAGAAAGGCTTGTTTTGGCTAACGCAAAGAAAACAATGAACAAGTATGAGACGAAAGAAGGGAGAACATTGAGATCAACACTCAGTTATTATGAAAATAAAAATGTAAATACTCTTAAAGTGTAGATCTCTCGCTCTCTCTGAAAACTGGTGAATTGATCAAAAGCACTGAGCTGATTTAAAAGCAAAGAAAATATGGCGAATGGGCCCCTCAGCAATGGTGGACCAGGAATGTCATTAGGAATACAAGTGAGTCCTTACTTTTACTTGTACCTCTACTTTTACTTTTTAATTTTAGTAAAAATTTACACTCCTTCTTCCTTTCTTTCTTTCTGTTCTTTTCTTCTTTTTGTTTAAACTTCTCCTGTACTGTACTGTAATTGTAACTGACTGTACTGTAAGTCAAACCCTGTGATTATTCCAAGACTCAGACAGAGGTGGGGAAGAGGATGGATGGTTCAACCCCACCACCGCCGCGAAAAAATTTTTTATTCTCTATAGTCTATTGTCTTCTGGCACTTTTCTACTCACTTCATATCTTGTTGTTACCAACATAAGTGCCTGCTCCACTCACTTTTCTGAATTAAAAATTCACCCCATACACCGGAGCATACTCAATGTCTCAATCGTTTCTATTTATATGTTGTGTTGAGAATATTGGCTATTAAGCTTAACTGCTGGTCAAAATACTTCGCGATGGTGGTGGGCGAACGAATCGGCGGTCCCAGAAGTGGGTGAGAGAGGGATCTAGAAATGACTTGGGTTTGAAACGAATATTTTTGTGTTCGTGGATAGCTCACACGGTAGAGCCACGCTCTCACCTGCCAGGCGGAGTTGTCGTACCAATAAGGTCGCAGGTTCAAACCCCACCACCGCCGCGAAAAAAATTTTTATTCTCTATTGTCTTCTGGCACTTTTCTACTCACTTCATATCTTGCTGCTCTGGAATAGTGCGGGGCGGTCCTTGGCAAGCTTAAGGACCACGGTCCTACGGTCCTTGGGAAATGAAGACCGCAAGGACCGGTCCTAGGACCGGTCCTTTTCGACATTGAACATTCCTGAGAGACTGTTGGAAATTCGAACCGGTTTGACCTTTGAGAGCTTGGGATCGTTCATTCTTGAACCGTTAAAGACCGCTACACGATGAAAACCGTGGCCTACAGGAGTAAAACACACGGAGTAGTCACACTCATTTCAAATTGTAACCTAATTAGAGAAGAGGGGTGATGCCTTCTTTATTTGCTCACCGTACTTCATTGTTACTTCGATAATTTAATAAAATTTGAAATTTATCCCCATTAACGGAGATAATGGCATCGCCCAAGGCGTTGATCGAGTTGTTCGTGGCGTTGATACACACACGCAACTCCTACCCCCCCTCCCCCCCCCCCCCCACACACACACATTAGAGGGCAGCGAGCATTGAAGAGTAAGAGAGAGACGTGAAGTTATAATAAGAGGGGTGGATGAGGTGATAAGAGGGGTCGATGGTGACTTTTCCCCAGATCTAACAAACTCAGCTACCCATTCATTGCTGAGTAGACAGGGATTCAGAAAAAAATCGACTGTACCCGGGATCGATCTCTGGCCCTTTGCGTATAAAGAGAGTGCTCTATCAACTGAGCTATCGGGGTCCCCAAATATTCTATTGGACTTTTTTAAAATTCAGACGTTATAACTGGGTTTTTTGGAAGGAAGAAACTAATGAAACTCATATTATTTGATTAGTAAAAACACCAAACGAAATTTTAATATTATTGTATTATTTTAAATGACAACACTGCGATAGAAAGGAGTGGTGACAAGAGATGGACAAAAGAAAACAAAAAATCGGATTTGCTACTTGCTAGGTTCGACACACACACACACACACACACACACACACACAAACACACACATCTTTTGTAGTCACATACATTTCAAACAATAACCCATTAGAGAAGAGGGGTCATGCCTTCACCATAGATCATTGTCATTGCGATCATTATGGTGTAGTAAATTTTGAAATTTACCCCGTATAATGGAATCGTCCAAGGCGTGCGCCTCCTGTTCCCCCCATCTCACACACGAAAGGGCGGTTTGCGGAGTGGAGGTTGGTGGTCGTCTGCCTGTATGGTCGTCTGTGTCGTTTAGTGTATGGCAAAGGGGGGTGGGTGCGATTAATTAAGTGGGATGGGTGGTGATTGGTGGAAGAAAAATTTTTATTCTCTATTGTCTTCTGGCACTTTTCTACTCACTTCATATCTTGTTGTTACCAACATAAGTGCCTGCTCCACTCACTTTTCTGAATTAAAAATTCACCCCATACACCGGAGCATACTCAATGTCTCAATCGTTTCTATGTTATATGTTTGTGTTGAGAATATTGGCTATTAAGCTTAACTGCTGGTCAAAATTACTTCGCGATGGTGGTGTGCGAACGAATCGGCGGTCTCAAGAAGTGGGTGAGAGAGGGATCTAGAAATGACTTGGGTTTGAAACGAATATTTTTGTGTTCGTGGATAGCTCACACGGTAGAGCCACGCTCTCACCTGCCAGGCGGAGTTGTCGTACCAATAAGGTCGCAGGTTCGAACCCCACCACCGCCGCGAAAAATTTTTATTCTCTATTGTCTTCTGGCACTTTTCTACTCACTTCATATCTTGTTGTTACCAACATAAGTGCCTGCTCCACTCACTTTTCTGAATTAAAAATTCACCCCATACACCGGAGCATACTCAATGTCTCAATCGTTTCTATGTTATATGTTTGTGTTGAGAATATTGGCTATTAAGCTTAACTGCTGGTCAAAATTACTTCGCGATGGTGGTGTGCGAACGAATCGGCGGTCTCAAGAAGTGGGTGAGAGAGGGATCTAGAAATGACTTGGGTTTGAAACGAATATTTTTGTGTTCGTGGATAGCTCACACGGTAGAGCCACGCTCTCACCTGCCAGGCGGAGTTGTCGTACCAATAAGGTCGCAGGTTCGAACCCCACCACCGCCGCGAAAAATTTTTATTCTCTATTGTCTTCTGGCACTTTTCTACTCACTTCATATCTTGTTGTTACCAACATAAGTGCCTGCTCCACTCACTTTTCTGAATTAAAAATTCACCCCATACACCGGAGCATACTCAATGTCTCAATCGTTTCTATGTTATATGTTTGTGTTGAGAATATTGGCTATTAAGCTTAACTGCTGGTCAAAATTACTTCGCGATGGTGGTGTGCGAACGAATCGGCGGTCTCAAGAAGTGGGTGAGAGAGGGATCTAGAAATGACTTGGGTTTGAAACGAATATTTTTGTGTTCGTGGATAGCTCACACGGTAGAGCCACGCTCTCACCTGCCAGGCGGAGTTGTCGTACCAATAAGGTCGCAGGTTCGAACCCCACCACCGCCGCGAAAAATTTTTATTCTCTATTGTCTTCTGGCACTTTTCTACTCACTTCATATCTTGTTGGTGGAAGATAGGCAACCGAAGCAACGAATCGCTGGTGAAGTAGTAGGCTATGGCGCGAGACCGTAGGACCGTGGTCCTTGCAAGGACCGCCCCGCACTAGTTGAAAGGTGATAAGAAGTGAGGACCGCCGCCGATCTTCCCCTCTGGGACCGGTCTTCGGTTCACAGCTAAAAGACCGTCGGACCGCGGTCCAGACGGTCTTTAGCGCGGCACTACTCTGGAAGGCTTGTCAGAATCGATGTTGTGGGTTTGAATCCTGGTTCTGCCACTTTTTTTCTTCATTTTGTAATTCCATCTCTATTTACAGAGCGTTGCAAGGAATAAATGTCCCATCCATCCTCCTCCCCCCCCCCCCCCACCTCTTTTTTTTTTTAAACATTCTCTCTCTCTCTCTCTCTCTCTCTCTCTCTCTATCTCTCTCTCTATCTCTCTCTCTCTCTCTCTCTCTCTCTCTCTCTCTCTCTCTCTCTCTCTCTCTCTCTCTCTCTCTCTCTCTCTCTCTTGGTTCCTTTCTAGCAAATTGTCATATTGTTATATTCGTCCCCACTCCGATCGAAAAAAAAGTATCTAAAAAGAATAAATAATTAAAAATCAAACAAACAAAAATTAAGAGAACGACCAAATGGTCAGATAGAGGAAAATAAAAACAATTAAAAATAATAAAAACAGTTTTAGAAAGTCATGCTCAGAAACGGAAAAGGCCAAACAAGAAAGGAGAAAAAAAAAAAAAAAAAAAAAAAAAACAGAATGAGAGGTTGTATTTTTGGTGGTTTTTTCTTTTCTTTTTGGCCTAGGAATTCGTCCGCGAAATAAACAAAGTCCTGGCCATCATCAATATCCACAAAATTGTGGCCAGAATGAACAAATTAATGGCTGCGGTTATTCAGAGTCGACTCTGAATAACTGTCTGCGGTTATTCAGAGTCGACTCTGAATAACTGTCTACGGTTATTCAGAGTCGGGGAGTCCACTCTGAATAACTGTAGACAGCTATGAGTGATGAACTTCCAGTTACCAACCACACGGTTTTTCTGTTGTTTTTTTTTCTTCTCTCCCATCTCTGTTTAACCCTACGGGAAAAAATCGTTTTACTTTTTGGTATTTTCTTGTCTCTTCTGTCATGGCAGTTTTTTGCATCGGAGATTTGCATTGCGGCCGCAAAATTTGCAATTTTTTGCAAATTGTCGAGATTTTGAAAAAAAAAAAAAAGAAAAAAAAAAAGAAATATTTAAAAAAATATAGGGACCGTGATTAATATTTTCGGGTTTCTGGGATTTTAGGATTTGTTCATAAATGTTCCTTTTTTTTTTTTTTTGTCATGTCAAACATTTTCTGCTCAGTGGAGATCAGGGGGGGAAAAAAAAAATAATTGCCTTCTATCATTTTTTTACACCCCGCTCAGTTGCATAATTTTGGTGACACTCCTTTATTTTTACGTTTTGTCTAACACACGGCACCAAATTCAAAACAGCACAAGACATCGGGGGCCATGGATAGATAATCGAAAGGGAATGATGGGCAAAAAGTGAACTATTTGTGTACTTTTTAGCTGAAATATAAAGGGTCCACATTCATTTGACGATTTTATAAGGTTTATAAGGTGTTTTTTTTTTTTCTTCTTCCTTTAAAATTTTTTTTTTTTTTGTTTTTTTGTTCTGAGTTTGTTTAAAAGAAAACATTACAACTTGTGTCTAATTAAAAACAAATTAAAAAAAAAATCAATTCAT
>NW_027625495.1:0-6985 GCF_034508935.2 Berghia stephanieae
ATTTATTAAAAAGTTTTAAAAAAAAATTTTCCCTTTAGCGGGGGGACATTTCTTTTTTGTAAAGGGGCCAAAAGGTATTAAGGGGGTTTATTAAGAGTGGAAAAGGGATTTTGCCAAAACTTTCAGTTTAAGTTCGTTTTATCTTTAAAAGTAATACAATTTACTTTAAATACCAAGTTTCTTATTTTTCCCATTTTTCTAAAATTAAATTTTTGGGATTTGGTACCCCGGAAAACCTTTTGGGGGAAGGGGTCACATTTTGTTTAGTTTTTTTTTAAAATTCTTGGGAATCTATGAAGAAAATTAAATTAAAATCTACAATTTCAACATAATAGGGGGTACTCCCGAAATCCAAAAAGTAAAATATAGAATTCCAAGATAAAATACGGTGTAATTATTTAAAAAACACAAATATCCCGAGTTTAAAGCACAGATGTGCCGGGTTTCCGTGTTCATTACTTGTTAAAATGTGGGGAACAAATCGTATCGATATCTAGAAAATTTTATTTGTCCTTTATTATCTTCCCCCCCCCCCCCCCTTTTTCCCCACCCCCCGTTTTAAAAAAAATCTTCTCTTTTAAAGGGTTTTCAGGGTCTTTTTCAATTTTGGTCCTGGAAATGCCGGGAAACGGAACTGGGTAAAAGCCACGTCTTTTTCATTCCCTTTAAAAAGACGATATCGTGGCGATACCCAGGATCATATTCCCCTTTGTTATTTTTATCCTTGCTTTTTCCCCTTCCCTTATTCTTTTGGATTTTAAAGGGGCCGGTTCCATTTTTGGGGTCTTGACATGACCCAATGAACTGGTAAAAAGGAAGTCGTTAATAATTCGTTTAAATACGATTCGGGGCCCATACCCAAGTCAGTATGTTTCATGATATTATTTTGTTTATCCTTTTTTTCCTTCCTTTGTTTCTAGGTTCAGGACCGTTTCCATTTTTGGTCCTTGACTGACGGGAAGGGAAAAAAAAGAACGACCTGCAACGTTTGGTTTCAGTTTCTCAACGGTTGTGCCTATCTTCGCCGAGGAGGAATCTAAAGGGAAAAAACTGAACTCTCCCAAAAGGGGGGCCCCAAAGGGGTGGCGCCCCAAAAAAAAAATCTTGTTGCAAAATTTTATGAATTTTTAAATAACCCTACTACTAATTTTGATGATGGTTTCTGATTATGATGATGATAATATGATGTGATGAGATGATGATGATGATGATGTTTGATGTGATGATGATGGATGATGATGTATGAGATGATATGTTGAGATGTGAAAAAAGTTGAGGATGATGATGATGATGTGATGTGATGATATGATGGATGTGGACGATGATGATGACGATGATGGACGATAATAATAACAACAACAACAACGATAAAAATAATAATAACATCAATAACAAAAAAAAATAATTACAAAAAAAAAAACGTAATAATAATGATAATGAATTTGATTAAAATTTAAAATTTTTGATCCCCATATCGGTTCCAAAATCGCTAAGGATATTTTTTTGGGGCCCAATTTTTATTTTTGAGTGAAATTTTCCCCGGAAAATTTTGATGTATCCACATACGCCCATTCTTTATTAGGATATCAAACAAACCCCATTTTTTTTGCAAATCTATATGTATTTATTTCCCTATCTTACTAAATGAATTTGGGTTTCTATCCCTCCTAACGTTTTACTTTTACATTTAAAAAAGAAATGCCGAATAGTTATTTCATAAATAGTGACATTTTTTGAATTGCAACTTTCATTTTATGAAGCAAATATGGTAGGGTAAAATTTTTTACATAATCTTCCATTGTAGTCCGTCATTTCTAACAATATTGGCATTCATTTGAAATTTGCAATTTTGATTTTATAAAGCAATACTTGGTAGAGTAAATTCCTGCTAATCTTCCTTTTAAAACCCTTTAAATTTTGATTTTTTGTAAAAATTAAGGAAAAACCCAAAATATTTGTTGTATTCTACCTCCTTTTTCCCAAAAGCTCTTAATATTTCTTTGTTTTTCTCCCCCAAGTTTTTGGGGTATAATTTTTTTTGGAAAAAAGTTTTGAATAATATTTTTTTTTAAAAAAATGTATCAAATCTTTTTTTTTCTAGATTTTTTAGCGAAAAAAAACCTTCTGTACACTATAACAAGATCTTTCCTTTATAATTCCCTATAATCTTGAATTCCCCAATTGACATGATAGCTTGAATTGATGTAGATTTCCCTTAACAAAAAACCCTTTTTTTGCGGGGATAAGTAAAAAAACCAGTACATTACCTTTGAATTCGTTTTTTTTTATTGGAAAAATTGGGTTTATCGAAGATTCCCAACTTTGACTTCATGGGAAAGTTAAGAATTCTTTTAGAAAATTTTTCCCAAAAAATGTTTTTCCCCAAAATTAACCCCTTTGGGGTTTCGAGCTGTTTATATTTTCTTCCCCAAGCTTTTCCCCCCAAGCGTCTCATCATTCACATCCATTATTTATTTTAATTTTATTTTTAAATTTTTTTTATTTTTTTATTATTATTATTATTTTTATTATTATTTTTTATTTTATTTTATTCATCAGCTCATTTTATTATTTAAATTTGTTATTATTTTTATTATTATTATTATTTTTTTTTAATTTTTATTATTATTATTATTTTTTTTTTTATTATTTTTTTAAATTATCATTTTTATTATTGTTATTCACAGCTAGTTTTTTATTATTATTATTATTATTTATTTTTATTTTTTAAATATTATATTATTTTTATTATTATATTTATTATTATTATCAATATTATTATACCATCTCAGTTTTATTTCCTTTTTATTAAAATTTAGTCATTATAACTATTTTTTTTAGTAATATTATCATCATCCCCATCTCATATCGTCTGAATTACAAAAAGCTAATATTACTTTTAAACTTTTAATTTTCTAAAGGAAAAAACTTCACTACTCTTTCCAAGTAAATAAAAATGATTGATTACAGTGGTTACATTTGATTGCTGCTTAAAGGGCTTTTTTTTTATTTTTTTTTTCTTCGTTCTGGGGGCGCTGGGGGGGGGGGGGGGGGGGGGGTGGTAGGGAAAAAAGCCTATATCGCCTTGATAGCGGAGAAAAGGGTGATTTTCTAAAAGCAATGTAAATAACCCTAAAAGGCTAATATGCATATCGCTAAGAAGTCATAAATAGTTGGGGAAAAGTCCTATAGTAGTATGCGCTAAAAAAGCTCAAAACTTTCCCACCAAAGTATAAAGGATCAACACACAATACGTGTGTAACCAAAACGTTTATGTCAGTTTAATATGTTTAGGAAAATTTATCAAAAGCGGATGGCAAAATATAAAAATAACAAAGACCTGAATGCGTCAACTTCGAACTATCTATATATAATTTTCAAGAAATTCTGGGGTGGGTGAGCAATGGTGCAATAAACTAAACTTTTTAGGTCAAAATTAATGTTTTTGTGTATAGAATTTACAAACTATACACCTTTTTTTTTAGAACAAAATGTGCCTTGGACTAGTCAGTAGAATTTTTTCAACGCCGTGAAAGATGAACGCGAAACAGCGAATTGCCCCGCTTAAAATTATTTTTAATTTTTTTTTTTTTTTGCGTTTTTAAAAATGAAAAAATTTTAAACCCCAAAGGGAACAGGTTTCGTGGAAAAATGAATTAAATTGAGCTTTTTTATTGACTTTAAAACGTTTTTCAGGGGCCCCTGGCCAACGAACTTTTAAACATGTAGATGGGACATACCCCTTTTGGGCGATATTTATTTTTTTTTTTTTTTGGACAGAGAAAAACGTGTTAAGGGCCCAGGGCTCTTTTACACTGAGTAGGGTTTGAGGATATAGTAAATAGCATTCTTCAAGGACTAAACTATGCCCCGAGGGGGCTCAAACCCCTTTCCCGTCCGAAAGCGGGTCATACCACCATATTCACGGAACAGTTTGACGTTTTTGGAGTGGTGTTTTAACATATCAGTTTTGCTTCAAAATTTTCGGAGCACATAATTTTTTTCCCATTTTTTTAGTGTGTAATTATTATTCAGAGGGCTATTTTAGGATCATTTCTTGGGATGTCCCAAAGGGTGACGTCATTATATCCCGGAAGTATTTTCTGTAAAAAGGACATTTTTTCCAAAATTTTAATATGACTTCCCCCAACAAAACATTGAAAGTCGGCATATCACTTTTTCGTGTTAGGGGTTTTAAAACCCGGGGTTTGCCTTATTTTTTGGGAAAAAAATTTAAGTTTTTTTAAAAAAAAACTGGCAAGGCACTGAAATGTCTGAGAGAGAATGAGTATTAGTAATGTTCACTTTCAAAAAAGTAGTGTTTAAACTGTATAAATATAAAAAGCCGCAGGGCTCTTTTGAATTGGGTTTAATTAATATTAAAATTTTATTAATAAACTAAGACTGTCGAATTTGTTTTTGGGAACCTTCCCCAAAACTCCTACATCCCCCGTATACTTTTTTAATTAATGTTCTAGTAGGGGGTTTGGGAGGGGGAAACTTTTTTTAAAAAGTCCCCCCCCCCCCCAAGCCCCCTACTAGAACATTATAAAAAAAAGTTTCCCCTTACCAACCCCCTAGAATACTGAGGAGTAGGAGCGTTCGGAAGGTCCCATGTTTTTAAACTACTTCGGGAGGCCCCCATACTTTCCCTCAAGCAAGAAAAACAACAAAAAATATTTTTTTAAAAACACTAGAAAAAAAAAAAACGGGGTCCTTTAAACAAACCTGTTAGTTAATAAAAAAAAAAAAACAAAAAAAAACAAAAAAAAAACAAAAAAAAACCAAAATCTGAAAGGGGGAGGCCTTCCAAAAGTATGAACTCTTTCTTTTGTTTTTTAAAAAAATTCCAACTTGAGTTTTTATAGGCAATATAAACTAAACGTGCGCAAAGCACTTTAAAAAGGGGGCCACGGTTAAAATAACAATAAAAAGTGAAGATACTAGATCCCTGAAGAGCGGCGGAAGGGCCCCCAAACCCTTTAACAAAAAATGTCATTATCCCACTCTCCCCCTCCTGCCCCTCCTCCTCTTCCCCCTCCTCCTGCCCTCTCCTCTTCCCCCCCTCTTCCCCTCCTCTTTTCCCCCTCCCCATCTCCCCCTTTCCTCCCCCTCACCCACCCACCCCATTTACATTCTTTTCTTCTTCTTCTTCTTCTTTTTCTTCTTTTCTTCTTCTTTTTCTTCTTCTTCTTCTTTTTTCTTTTCTTCTTTTTTTCTTCTTCTTCTTTTTTTCTTCTTTCTTCTATTTATTATTATTATCTTATTTATTTTTTTATTATTATTTTTATTATTATTATTATTATTTTATATTTTATTAATTATTTTATTTTTTTATTTTTATTTTTATTTTATTAAGTCAATATTTTTATTCCACCCTCCCCCTAAAAATAATTGTAATGTAAACAAGATACAATAATAATTTGTGCGGCAGTTATCAAAGAAAAATTTCACTAAAAATTGGGATTCTTAAAATGAAGATCCTTGGGCTTTTTCTTTTTTCACGATGACGAAAACGAATCAAACGAGGGGTAAAAAGGCGGTTTTGGGTCTAATGGATCACGTCGATTTTGGTCAGAAGGTCCCGGGTTTTGACCCGAGAAGCCCCTAGTTTTTCTCTTTATTCTTTTTCACTTCTCCACCGACTGGGTGTAAATGAAAACCCGGGCGTTTTCAAAATTGCTCATCCGGAAAAACTGTTATAAAGCTCCTAACAGGCGTCTGTCTCGTCTTTAAAGTTATTGTTGCGTTGATAGGCAACCCTTTTAAAACGCTTTGAGCAGTTTTATAGGGTATTTTCGCTGTTTGGGTCTAATGGTACAGCTGCCCTTTGATCAGAAGGCCCGGGGGTTCGACCCCCAAAGCCCATAGTTGTTTCCTTTTTTCTTTATTCACTTCTCTACCGTATGATGTAAAATGAATCCCGGGTCTTTAAACAACATTGCTCTACCCAAAAAAAACTGTTAAAATACCTCCTAACAGGGTCATGTCTCGTCTACTTTTAAATTGTTGCTGTTGGCGGCAACCCTTTGTAAAACCTTTTGAGCCTTTTTATGGGAATTGCTTTTAAAAAATGCTTGCTTTTTTAAAATTTAAAAGATTCTTGTACTCCTTTTTGGGGAATTCGACCTTTATTCTCAACGCGCACTGGGAAAATCGGGGCAAAGGATTGAAAATTCCCCCGGATTTTTTTTAGCCAAGAGTGGGGCTATGGGGTCTTGGGTAGTATGAACTCGCTTTCTGATCGGAAGGTCCTGGGTTTGAGCCTCGCTCGGTGCAAAGGGTTTAGTCCCCTTTGGGAAGGCTCATTCTCACTTCTCTCACCCCTACTCAGGTGTTTTAAAAGATAACCTGGCCGTTTACGCGTTGCTCTGTCGAAAAACAGGCGTCATTTCCCCTCCCCAAATGTTAAATGTTGCTGTTTTGGGCCGGGACCCCTTGGGAAAACGCTTTGAGAAAATTTAGTGGATAATGCCTATATAAAAGCTCAATTTTTTTTAAAAAGGGAAAAACCGAATAGTTTCAATTGATCCCGAAAATGATGGAGCAGGCCTTTGTTGATAAAAACAAGAGATGAAATGAGTAGGAAAGTGCCAGAAGCAATAGAGAATAACATTTTTTTCCCCGGGGGTGATGGGGGTTTGAACCCGCGCCCTTTACTGGGACGAAACTCCCCTGGGGGGGAGGCGGACCTTTCCTAAAATTTTAGCTACACGATCGGCCAGGCGGGGTTGTCGTCCCGAAAAGGGCGCGGGGTTTTAAAACCCCCATCACGCCGTGCATTTTAAAAAATTTTCTATTTTTTTTACTTTTCCTACTCACTTATCTCTTTTTGTTTTTAATTGAAACCTAGTTTACAGATTTAGATTGAAGACAGACGCAAATATGTGTGTGTGTTTCTAAAATATTTCCCCCGATAGTTTAAACCGCTAGTAACCTTGTTTTTATTTATTTCTGAAATCTCTTTCTGTCCCATCACCGCCCA
>NW_027625496.1:0-6979 GCF_034508935.2 Berghia stephanieae
ATGATCTATAGATAGTATGCGCTTGGCTAAGAAGCTCATAACATTGTCATCCGGAAGTATAACGGACCAACACACAAAACTGTGTGTATCCATGAACGATTATAATCAGGTTAATACAGTTCAGTGAGCATTACTCATAAACGCGGATGGCAAAAAAACAATAACAAAGACCTGACTGACGTCATCTTCGAACTATCAATATTACATTTCCGTGTGCTCGAGGTCATTGGCCACATTGCAAAGTGTGTTCAAAATGACCCACATAGTTAACAGTGTTCACAGCTTTTGAAATATCTAACATCACGATTGGTCATTTTGTTCAGCTTGACACATGGGTATGTTTACAACTTTCATAAACAAAGCAGCGTGTTTACATTTGTTCAGAAATGTCCAATCGTTGGACAGCAACAAATCAAGTGGTTGATTACTTGGTTGGACGAAAACATGAATATAGATAGTATGCGCTTGGCTAAGAAGCTCATAACATTGCCATCCGGAAATATAACTGACCAACACACAAAACTGTGTGTATCCATGAAACATTATAGTCCGGTTAATACAGTTCAGTGAGCATTACTCATAAACGTGGATGGCAAAAAAACAATAACAAAGACCTGAGTGACGTCATCTTCGAACTATCTATAGATAGTATGCAGATGACGTCACTCAGGCCTTTGTTATTGTTTTTGCCATCCGCGTTTGTGAGTTGTTCTCACTAAACTGTATTAACCAGACTATAAAAGTTCATGGTTACACAGAGTTTGTGTGTTGGTCCGTTTTACTTCCGGATGGCAATGTTGTGAACTCCTTGGCCAAGCGCATTCTATCTATAGATCGCTCCCATTAACACAAGTCAACTTATCCAATACTTAGGCTGCAAACTGAGTGCTTTCGTTTTCATCTCCGGTCCGTCTTGCCCTCCGTTTGACCTTTCCTCTCAGTCAGTCTCTTGTTTTATCATAACAAAGTGAGTTCAACTCACTCGTTTTTAGTTGCCGAACTGTACAGGAATCGAAAGCGAACGGTTATCGGAATTCCAGTTTCCTTCTAACACAGCTGCGCTTTGAGCACGTTTAGTGGATATTGCGCTATATAAAAACTCTTTTTTTTATTTGTAAGAAAATCAGTACTGGATTTTAAGGGTTAATTTTCCAAGACTTATTTCAAAAAGGATTCAAAGTAAATACCAGAGAAACATGACTGGAGACAATAAAATTATAACAATGGAATATAATATAATATACGAGTAAAAGCAATTGGATTCAGTAGTCTGATGTCACGCGCCCGGCAACGGCGACCATCTTGGTTCTAAACAAAGAAAATCTTTACTTTTTATTCTTCATGCTGGCGAGAACTTTTCATTCCCTTTTCATATGCCTTGTGATCAGAATGTGTAAAAGTCAAAACATGATCAAATTGATGGGGTTTTTTCCCTCTGGATACGCTTTTAAGCTCGCCGGAGAAATATTTCATACGGCGTCCGCCATTGTTCCGATAGTTTAGAGCCAGTGTTACTAAGTTACCATACGTCATTAGGAAGGAAGTGACGGTACGACTATTGAATCCTATTGGATTCAATAGTCTGATGTCACGTCGCCCAGGCGGCCATCGGGGTTCTAAACAAAGAAAATTGGTACTTTTTATACTTCATGCTGACTAGAACTTTTCATATGTCTTGTGTTCAGAATGTATAAAAGTCAAAACAAGATCATATTTATAATGTTTTTCTCCTCTGGATACACTTTTATGCTCGTCGGAGAAGTATTTCATAAGGGCTTCCGCCATTGTTCCGACAGTCTAGAACCAGTTACTAAGTTACTATGCGTCATTATGAGGGAAGTGACGTCACGACTGTTGAAGCCAATTCCTTTTACAGCTTGCCGAGAGCGCTGACAATGTTCAATCAATAACCGATAGTAGCTTAATCCGCCATTTCATTGTACAGTATTATTGAGAATTACTCACCTTGAACAAAATATATTCATTAAAGTTTTATTATAAAACCCTCTTTTGGATCCTTTAATAGGAATTAAACCGGTCGAGCTGAAAAATGCATTAAAGAGCGATTGTGACGCAATAACACAAACAAAGGGGAGTAATTTGCAACAATGTGAATTCTTTTTCTTTCTTTTTTTTTGGGCACTTTTAATTAACTCACTGAATCCCAGAGATTTTTGCTACTTTTCAAAATTGGAAAAATAATGTTATAAATCAGTATGTACATAGTTTATTCAACTACCATCAACATTCAAAAACATTAGCTTTGATATTACGCCTATAGTTTGTCTCAGAAAATTGTAATAAATAGGCATGTGGTAAAAGTAACCCGGGTAAACTACGGATATAGTCGGTGGTTGAGTGAGTTAAACTAAATTCTATTGATAATCTCGTCTTACGTTAAGATTCTATCTAACATTTTGATATTTCCTATGTTTCTAATATTATAAGCGGTGGGCGAATTCGGATTTTTTCCATCCTGAGGAAAGAACTATGCGATAGACTAGGGTCATATCCAAAGGATAGTAAAAAAAAAAATGCTATAGTGCTTTTCATGCTAAGAAAACCGGGTTAAACTCCTAATCTTTGAGCCTAATGACTTTAAAGGTAAAGGAATGATTTTCCCAACTACTGATAGAGTGTCCAAAAAAAAAAAAAAAGAATGGATTCTCGAGACCTGGTCACGTGTTTTCATTTTGATGCGATGCACGGAGATGATTGGGTAATACCATCGGGTTACGTTGACTTATTGGAAAATCCCGATGACGGAAATAGACACGACGAATCGACTTCTAATGTATTCGTATTCATTTGTGATTGAATAATCGGTGTGGACGACTACAACAATTTGCATACTTCCTAGTTACCTTTATGACGTAGTTCTTGGCTTGTTTTTGTTTTGTTTGTTTTGATTTTTTTTTGGTTTATTTTTTCTTCTCCAAATACCACGGTGATATTTCGATGATAACATTACTACGATGATCTCCAGAAAGTCGGGATATGTGTGAGTGAGTGTGTGTGTGTGTGTGTGTGTGTGTGTCAGAGGGGGTGAGTGAGTGCAATCGTAAATATATATATATATATATATATATATATATATATATATATATATGTATATAATTGCAGCTGCTCACATAAAGAACGATTCAAATATCTAGATCTCCCTAGATTAGAATTCGAGGTGACTTGATTCACATTTATAGACTTTTACACAGCATTCATAATATTGATTCATTCCAACTTATTACTTTCTCTACTGTAACGTATAGAACAGGAAATAGATTTAAAATGGTTTTATCCATATGTGATATTTATCTTATACAACACTCTTAACTCACTCAACCCTAACACCGACTATATCCGTAGTTTACCCGGGTTACTTTTACCCCACATCTATTTATTACATTTTTTTTCTGAGACAAATTACAGGCTTAGTATCAAAGCTAATGTTTTTCATTTTTGCATGTTAATGGTGGTTGAATAAAACTATCTATGTACATGCTCATTTTTAATACATTTTTTCCAATTTTGAAAAGTAGCAAAAATCTCTAGGATTGAGTGAGTTAAGGTTTGTACCATTCAGTTGTGGAATAATATTAGATTCGAAACACAGAATTGATAGTTTTAAAACTTTGATCGACCGAGATTGCGGCTATGTGGTCTTGTGGTATGACACTCGCTTTCGCATCGGAAGGTCCTGGGTTCGAACCTCGCTCGGTGCATAGTTGATACCTTGGAAAATACTCTTTACTCACATTCTCCCATCGTACTCAGATGTAAAATGGGTACCTGACCGTTAACATCGTTGTCTTTGTCTGAAAAAAAAAATGGTATTATATCGCCTGACAGACTGGGTGGGGATCCTGACCTCCCATAGTGGGCAGGGAGGTACATGCTGTGTCTTCTATCCCCCCATACCCGTTTTCCAATTGTTTCCTGTCTTTGTCGTGGAATGAGATTACTTGGTTTTGTCCTAATCCTTGCCGGAGTCCCTTGGTTGGGAAGGAAACAGTCGAATGTATAGTTATAGTTTTGGGAGATGATATTTTTTTTCCTTGTAAATCATCTCTCTGTTATGCATTGTATTATGTTTAGTTTACATATTATATTATATGATTGGTAAACCTTTGAGTGTATTCCTCTTAGTTGGGACCTGTGCTTGTGTCTGGATGAGACTTTTTTGTGATCTCAAACTAAGTACATTGGTGGTATGCTCTTGGAATCTACATCTGATCCCTATTTGTTCCCAGTTCCCTTATGTCTTACTTTTTCTTGGGTGCTTTTATTGTAATTCTATAACTTTTTACTATCCCCTTTTCTTCCTTTTTACTGGCGCTGATATAACTTAAATGTGTTGCGTCATGTTTCGTTCTTTATGTTACGTGTTGCCGTTGGTCAGGGACCCTTTGCAAAGCGCTTTGAGCACGTTTAGTGGATATTGCGCTATATAAAAGCGCAAGTTAAAGCTCAACTTAAGAGTTGTATTATCTAAGATATAAATATGACCAGTCATGTTTTCATCCTCATTTGTTTAATGATTCATTGATGATGTCATTGATAGATCATATTATTGTAATTTTCATATCAAAGGCATTTAAAGGATAAAATAAATTTTAAAAAGTATGTCTTAAACCATGTTATGTTATGTTATGTTATGTTATGTTATGTTATGTTATGTTATGTTATGTTATGTTATGTTATAACCATCTGAATAGATGTTGATACCTTTTGGTGAAAATTCTGTGTGAATTATGCTATCGAAATCCAAGAAAACGGTTTATGTATATATATATATATATATATATATATATATATATATATATATATATATATATATATATATGAGATTTTTTAAATAGAACAATATCCACTTAACGTGATCAAAGCGCTTTACAAAGGTCGCTGAACAACAGCAACACGCGTAACATGTAGAACAAGACATGACGCATGTTATGCGATGCTACAATGTTATTCCGTCTGAGACAACGTTGTTAACGGCCAAATACTTATTTTACACCTGACTACGGTGAGAAAATGTGAGTTAAGAGTCTTTTCCTAGGACTCAACAATGCACCGAACGAGGCTCGAACCCAGGACCTTCCAGTCCAAAAGCGAGTGTCATACCACAAGGCCACATAGCGGCACATATAGCCTTTCCAGCAGATGTAGTAGTCTGACTTTCTTAGACGATGGTGAATCCGAAGTTTTTTTTTGATTTTTGTTTTGTTTTTTTCTAACCTCAAAGAAAGTTTGGTTCTGTATTCGTTGGAAATAATAGTTTGACGTCATAATGACACTTTTGACTTATGCCTCTTGGCTCCTGGCGGAGCATAGGGCCTCAACAGCACTCTTCCATCTTCTTCTGTCCTTGGCACAGACCTTTGCCTCACTCCAGGTAAGATTGGAGACGCTCAAATCTTGGTGAAGGCTTTTCCTCCTCCAAGTCTGTTTTGGACGACCCCGTTTCCTCTTGCCCTGTGGTTTCCGTTCGGGAACCTGCTTGGTTACATTACAGGGCTCCTTCCTCGGGGTTTGTATTTTTCTAACCGCAAAGAAATTTTGGTCGCTGGATTAGTTGGAAAAGAATAGTTTGATGTCATAATACTGGTTCCAATCTCCCTGGAAGTGTGGAGCTACTCTTCTGAAGGACTGAATATATACCTTGTGCAACTGATCTTCTGTTTTTCAGAGTGATTACATTGCATCGTATTTTCTAGCAATAATAAATGCTGGTCATTAATAAAGATTATTCATCCGCGCTCTTTTACGCCCAATAATCCTAAGAATATGCCAATTCACCCTGCTACCAAACTAGTTATTCCCCCTTATGATTCATTATATTATAACCTATACACAGTCCTCTGTCTGGAGGACTGGTTACACACTTCCAAGGAGTTTGGAACCGGAACAGAGGGAAGTGTGACGTCAAGACGTTTGCTTTGTGTTGTACCAGCATCCCAAGCAAAGGGTAAAGAGTAAGTCCTACTGTCAAATATCATCAAATTGCATCTGTGTGATTTCATCTTTCAGTCCTGCGGTCTGGTGTTATGACACTTTGTTTGAGTCCAGTTGGTCGATTGTTCGAATCCCGCATTTGGCAGCTCAAATTCAGACCTTTGGAAAGGCTCCTTAGGTTGTAAACTGAGTGCATTCAATTGGATCCAATAGTCTGATGCCACGTCGCCCAGCAACGGTGGCCATCGTGGTTCTTAACAAAGAAAATCGTTACTTTTTATATTCTTCATGCTGGCTAGAACTTTTCATAAGCCTTGTGATCAGAATGTGTAAAAGTCAAAACATGATCAGATTTATTATGTTTTTCCCCCCTCTGGATACGCTTTCGTGCTCGTCGGAGAAATATTTCATAAGGGCGTCCGCCATTATTCCGATAGTTTAGAGCCAGTTCCCAAAGTTCCCAGGGCGTAATTACAAAGGTGATTTGGACGCCCACGACTATTTTAAGCTTTTTTGGATTCAGTAGTCCCGATTCACGCCGCCCGGCAACGGCGGCCATCCTTTGGGTTTTAAACAAAAAAAAAATCATTATTTTTTTCTTCAAGCTGGCTTTAATTTTAAAATGTCTTGTGATCAGAAAGTGTAAAAATCAAAACATGATCAAAATTTATGTTTTTTTTCCTCCGGATAGTTTTATGCTCGCCCGGGGAAAAAATTTCCTACGGCGTCCCCCATTGTTTGATAGTTTAGAGCCAGTGTTGTAAGTTACCATGCGTCATTATGAAGGAAATGGGCGTTTTCGATATTGAATCCCTTTTCCTACCAACAAAATTTAATCAACACACGGGGGTTTCTTTGTTATTGTTTTAGAACAACCCTTTTGGGTGATCAGTTCTCATAAATAAATGTTTGAATTTTAATATATATAGACAGTTGAAAAATGACGTCCTAAAGGGCCCTTTTTTATTGTTTTTGCCATCCGCGTTTGTGAGTTGTTTCACTAAACTGTATTAACCAGACTATAAAA
>NW_027625497.1:0-6976 GCF_034508935.2 Berghia stephanieae
TTCTTTTCTTTCCTCTTCTTCTTCTTCTTTCTTCTTCTTTTTTCTTCTTCTCTTCTTCTTCTTCTTCTTCTTCTTCTTCTTCTTCTTTTTCTTCTTTTTTCTCCTCCCTCCTCCTCCCCCTCCTCCTCTTCCTCCTTCTCCCCTCCTCCTCCCCCCCCTTTTCTTCTTTTTCTTCTTCTTCTCCCCCCTCCCCTCCCCCCTCCCCCTTTCCCTTCTTTTTCTTCTTTTCTTCTTCTTCTTCTTCTTTTTCTTCTTTCTTCTTCTTCTTTCTTCCTTTTTCTCTTCTTCTTCTTTTCTTTTCCTCCTCCCCTCCTTTCCTCCTCCCCTCTTCCTCCTCCTCCCCCCCTCCTCCTCCTCCCCCCTCCTCCCCCCCTTCTTTTTTCCTTCTTATCTTCTTCTTTTCTTTTTCTTCTTCTTCTTCCTTCTTCTTTTTCTTTTTCCTTTTTTCCCTCCTCCTCCCCTCCTCCCTCCTCCCTCCTCCTCCTCCTCCTCCTCCGTCTTCTTCTTCTTCTTCGTATTCTTCTTCTTCTTCTTCTTCGTATTCTCCTCCTCCTCCTTCTCCCCCTCCTCCTCCTTCCCCTCCCCCTCCCCCTCCCCCCCCCTTTTTCTTTTCTTCCTTCTTCTTCTCTTCTTCTTTTTCTTCTTCTTCTTCTTCTTCTTCTTTCTTTTCTTCTTTTTTTCCTTCTTCTTTTTCTTCTCTTTTCTTTTTCTTCTTTTTTTTTCTTCTCTTCTTCTTTTTTCTTCTTTTTCTCTTCTTCTTCTTCTCCTCCCCCTTTCCTCCCCTCCTCCTCCCCTTTCCTCCTCCTCCTTCTTCTTCTTTTTCTTCTTCTTCTTCTTCTTCTCTTCTTTTTCTTTTTTTTTTCTTCTTCTTTTTACAATCCACAGTTTCGAGCAGAATAGTATTCACTTTGATTTCTGTATTTTGTACCAACAATAAAAATGCCATTTTTTGGTTCTTGGGGGCCCGAAGTCATTGATAGAGACTCGCTTTTTCACCAAAGGGACCAAGATCGACCCGGCAGGATATTTTTTTTCTTCTGATTCCCCAATGTCACCCAGCAGTGAAGGGGAATGGGTCTATTAATCGGCGGAAAGCCTTTGCGACAGACTAGCGTCCTACCAAAGATACAAGCAAGTCAGTGTTCGTTTCACGCTAAAGAAAACCCGGGGGAAACTCCGGGCCCAATGAGAAAAAACCTGAGGGCACCTTTAAACCTTTTTTTTTTATTGGTTCACCACCTCAGCCCATCTCACCTCAGTCCCGACTGCGTCGATCGTAAAGGCCATGTGATCAGTGGGATAACTCGCTTTCGGATCGGGGGTCGTGTGTTCGAGCCTCGCTCGCTCGGGGGCATAGTTAGTCCCTGGAGAAGGGGTCTTAACTCAGTTCCTCTCTCACCCTACTTAGGTGTAAAAAATACCGGCCTTAACAGCATTTTCTCTCCTACCGGAAAAATTTTAACATCGCCTAACAGTCCGGCTCATGTCCCGCCTAAAATTTTTTAAAGTTTGGGTTTCCAGGGGCCGCCTTTTAAAGCGCTTTTAGCACATTAAATGAATTTCCCATATAAAAGCCAATTTTTTTTTTAAAGGAGCACAAGCACTGATTCGAGTTATTTATTGTCTCCATCATCTGTTTTCTGTCTTTGGATGAAAAATGGATATGCAGGACGTCCTCTTGCGTACCAAATTTTTAACATTAAAGTATGCATTTGGCTAAGAACTCACAACTTTGCCATCCGAAATATAACGGCCCAACACACAAAACTAGTGTATCCAGAACTTTTAAAGTCGGTTATACATTTTATGAGAATTACTCATGAACGGGGATGGCAAAAAACAATAACAAAGACCAGAGTGACGTCTTCTTCTTTTCTATCTATAATAGTTCAATGACTCACTCACCTTTTATTTTTTTCCCCCCTCCGCGTTTTTGATTTTCTCCTAAACTGTATTAAAAACCCGACTATAAAAATTCATGGTTACACAGAGTTTGTGTGTTGTCCGTTAACTTCCGGGTGGCAATGTAGGAAATCCCCTTTCCGAGCGCATTCTACTTTGGGGACACTGGAACCGACCTCGTTATGTTTTAACCTGACACTGAAAACTAAAAGGACTGGCATTTTGACGTCATTATTTGTTTTTTTTCACGCCTGGGGAGTTGTCTTTTAGACTCAGGGAAAAAATTTTTTCATTGTTGAACTATTGAATACAACCCAATTTGTTTTCTTTTTTGGCAAAAAAACTGGCATTTGACGTCATTTTTTGGTCAGGGGGTAAATTTTCTTTGTGTCGCCCGAGAAGTTCTTTTTTTTGTCAAATCTCTTTGTGTATCTCCAAATTTTAAAATTTGGGAAAGAAACAAACTCGCCCTTTCAAATATTTATCGATTTAAATGACCCCCCACTTAGAAAAAAAACCCTAAAAACCCGGGGACTTCTCGAAGTCTTCCTTAAATTTCCGGGTTTTTGAGATTTTTTTCCCCAAGATGGGGGTCTTTTAAATCGTTCGATATTCAAAAGGAGGGGGGGGGGGGGGGGGGGGGGGGGGGGGGGGGGGGGGGGGGGGGAAAAAATTTTCCGGGCCAAAAATTTTAAAACTTGCCTTTTTCTAGAGTACGACAGTTTTAAAATTTGGGGTAAATAATTTAATAGTTTGGGAACGTAGTTGACGTCACTCGGCCCTTTGTTATTGTTTTTTGCCAACCACTTTTATGGTACTTCCATTAAACGGGGTATGAACCAGACTAAAAAGTTCAGGGTTTTACACATTTTTTTGTGGGGTTTGGCCCGTTATATTTTCCGGATGGCAAGGTTGGGAGCTTCCAAAAGCCAAGCGCATACTAAAAAACCCCAAATTGATTTTGCGCTCTTTTAAAGAAATGAAAATGTTGCCGATTTTAAGCCAAACCCCCAAAAGAAAAAATAACGTAAATATCGAAATTTAGGCCCCCAATTTTTTAAAAAGAAGACAAATAAAATTTTAAAGTTTCGGGTTTTCCCCCTTTTTCAAAAATTCATTCATCCCTGTTTTGTTGATAAAGGGGAAAAACCCCAAACCCTCCCCCAGTATTTTCTTCCCTTTAAAAAAAATTGAGGCTTACATTTCAAATAAAAAGTTATTTTTTTTTCGCTCATAAAAAGGGAAATAACACTTGGGGTTTTTTAAAAAAATATTGATAGCAAATAAAACCAATTTTAATTTGGGCCCCATGCCCCGGGCCCGGGTTTTTTACATCAAAATTTTGTCTTATCAAAAATAAACAAAACAAAAATACATTAAAAAAAAAAAAAAAAAAAAAAAAAAAAAAACAAACAATTCGCTTACAATTGTAAGGATAGGATTCAATAGCCGTAACGTCACTTCCTCCTAATGACGCATGGTAACTTAGTAGCACTGGCTCTAAACTTTCGGAACAAGGGGCGGACGCCCTTATGAATGTTTTCTCCGACGAGCATAAAAGTGTATCCAAGGAGAACAACATTATAAATATAAATCTTGTTTTGACTTTTAATAAAATTCTGATCACAAGACAAAATAAAAGGGTTTTTTAGCCAGCTTGAAGAATTAAAAGTAATAAATTTTCTTTGTTTAGAACCACGATGGCCGCCGTTGTTGGGCGGGTGGGGACATCAGACTATTGAATCCAATTATTTATTTAACATTCTCCTTCCCGACCATTTTCATGTTTTTCCCATAAGACTTCACACCGACCCAACACAAACATACCATTTTCCTTTAAACTGGATTAGAAAAAAGCAATAAGAACATTCTATAATAGTATATGCGCTTGGCTAAGAAGCTCATAACATTGCCATCCGGGAAGTAAAACGACCAACACACAAAACTGTGTGTACCCATGAACGTACAAGTCGGGATAATACGTTCAATGAGCATTACTCATAAACGCGGATGCAAAATACAATAACAAAGACCTGAGTGACGTCATCTTCGAACTATCTATACATAGGTTTTATAGCTATAGATAGAATGAAGTTGATGTCACTCAGGTCTTTGTTATTTTTTTTTGCCATCAACGATTAAAAATGACTATAAACGTTTAAGGTTACACATAGTTTTTGTGTTGGTCCGGTATACTTTCGGATGGCAATGTTTGTGAGCTTATTAGCCAAGCGGTACTATCTATAACAAAAAAAAATGGTGTGTTGTACAAATGAAATCAGAATGATAAAATTGCTGGTTGCATCGTAGCGAATGTGACGATTTTCCTATAGATAGAATGCGCTTGGCTAAGAAGCTCATACTCATAACATAGCCATCCGAAGAAGTTATAACGGACTACCACACAAAACTGTATGTATCCATGAACGTTTTAGTCAGGTTAATAGTTTAGTGAGCATTACTCAAAACGCGGATGGCAAAAAACAATAACAAAGACCTGAGTGACGTCATCTTTGAACTATCTATAGTTGGTAAGGAGAGGGTTAAAGAGAAATAATTTAAAGAAAAAATGGAACATTCCAAAGATGTGGATTAGTTTTAAAGTTTGAGACTAAAAATGCCGACTGCTCTCTTGCTTGATCAAGAGAAATAATTTGAAAAATTTTTTCATTTCAACTGAAGCGAGGTGAATATCGTTTTGTTGCAAAATTTTGTGTTCGTTTGATGGTATGAAAGGTATTCAGTGATAAGTGAGAAATATAGGATATGGACGACGTGCTCTAAGTTTCAGGTCTGATAACCCAATTCCTAGGGGTCATTGTAGCAATGGAAATCTAAAAAAAAAAAATGACGCAAAATATTGCCCCATTTCAAAAAATGTTAAAAACAGGCCCATAAATGAGCTTTATATAGAGCAATATCCACTAAATGTACTCAAGGCGCTGTCAAGGGGTACCTGGTCAACAGAAACATTAACAGTGGGAAACGGGACTATTACAATTTTTGGGACAAAGACAACACTGTTAAACGGCCAGGAAATCATTTTACACCTGAGTACGGAGAGAGAAAATGAGTAAAGAGCCTTTCCAAAGACTCAACTATGCGCCGAGCGCGAGGCTCGAACCCAGGACCTCGATCCGAAAACGAGTGTCATACCACTAGAACCACATAGCCGCAAAAGTCAAATTTAAATAGCTTTAGAAATAAATAATTTACCCTCAGCATGATCCAAAATAAAATGCCCCCAAAGTCCTGAATTAGGTTCTACAGAACTAAACTTTCCTTTTCAACAAGAATTTTGAGTCAAAGAACGACTGTTTTGGGCTGTAGCTTGGCAGGTCTGCATAATATGATGTGACAAGACAAGAAAACTGCCAACAATTCCAGACAGTTTTAAATTCATGACAAATTTTTGGTTTGTGTTTATTTTGGATCAACTTTTATCATTTTCTTTCTTTGAAACGTTTGCCTAAAAGATAAGGGGGCAGAGTGGCTCAGCGGTACGTTCCTTTGCTTTGTACCCGAAAGAAAACCGAGTTCGATCCCCCTCCACTGCGCTGTGTGGCCTTGAGCAAGTCCCTCGCTCTAGCTCAATTGTGGCGGCGCTGCACTGCGCTGACGCCTGAGTCATTCCAGTCTTTCCCTTGGGAAAAGACCCTAGAGAAAATGTCCCCCATGAGTTAAAAAAATGAATTTTTATTTCTTTTCATTTTTTTAAATTTTATTTTTATTTTTTTTGTTGGTAAAACTTTACGCATGTTGGCTGAAGTATTTTGTGATCATATATTATAATATATGCATGCTTTTGAATAGACAATGAATGAAAACTCGTAAAATTCCCTTATAATGATAAATAAAGAGCAATCCATTGTAAAGAGGCTACATAAACGAACCCGTGACCTCGAATTTGGGCAGGGTCAACGTAACCTTCCAGCAGCCTCGTTTTGGTGTTGGGCTGGTTGTGTTCTTCTTGTAATTTCATCCGTCTGTATCTGGAACCAAATCTTAATCTGTCTCTGGGATAGCCCTGAGGGTGGTAGCGATCTCTACTCTTCTTCGACGATTTAAGGTATCTGTTTGATACAGAAGGGGGAAAAAGAAATAATTAGCAAGATAATAAATTAGATTTTTTTTTAAATATTGAATTTGAGATTTTCTATAGTTTAATTTGGGTATAACCATTTTATACTCGATAAGAGGTGAAAATATAAGACTTTTGTTGAGCCGGAGCTAACGCCAACAGGCGTCACAGTATGTTGAACCCTAAAATAACAGAAATGGTACCTTTTTTTTGGACATATTCTGTGACGAAAAATTTGAAAAATTTCCCGCCAAAAATTTTAAAAGCAATGACCGCGTATTTCAAAATGGTAGAAACTCATTCAGGGGAAGAGCAATTCGATCGGAATTGGATTCAGTAGTCTGATGTCACGCCACCCGCAACGGCCGCCATCTTGGTTCTAAACAAAGAAAATCATACTTTTTAATCTTCATGCTGGCTAGAACTTTTCATATGTCTTGTGATCAGAATTTTGTAAATGTCAAAATAAATTTATATTTTTTTTTTTTCCCCTCTGAATACGCTTTTATGCTCGCCGGAGAAATATTTTATAAGGGCGTCCGCCATTGTTTCGATAGTTTAGAGCCAGTTGCTAAGTTACCATGGGGTCATTCGAGGGAAGTGACGTTACGACTGTTGAAGAGTATTGGGGCACGAGGTAGAGTAACAACTTTAACCGCCCGGCTCAACCGAGATCTAAGCACATTGGACGATCAGCGACTGAATCCCAAAACCATTAAACCAATCCGGAATACGATTCAATAGTCTGATGTCAAAGCCTCCCGCCAACGGCGGCCATCTTGGTTCTAAACAAAGAAAATCATTCCTTTTTATTTTTCATGCTGGGCTAGAACTTTTCATATGCCTTGTGATCAAATGTGTAAAAGTCAAAACATGATTAAATGTATGTCTTTTTTTTTCCCCCTGGATACCCTTTTTGCTCGCCGGGGAAATATTCATACGGGCGTCCGCCATTGTCCGATAGTTTTGAGCCGTGTTGCAATTACCATGCGT
>NW_027625498.1:0-6978 GCF_034508935.2 Berghia stephanieae
TTCTAAAATTTAAATTAAAAGCACAAAAAAAAGGGGAAAGACAAAGTGAATTTGGGTTTAAAAATGGGGAACAGATGTAGTTTCCAAAGCACCCGTCAAAGTACTTAGTTTGGAATCACCTAAAAGTCTCATCCAGACACAAGCACAGTCCCAACTAAGAGGAATACACTCAAATGTTTACCATCATATAATTGTTTGTTTTGTTTTTTTCAAATTGTGTAAAACCTATTTTGTGTGACTTGAGCCCTTGGAGAAAAAGCATAAAGTACTTTTAGTAATTATTATTGTGAAGGAAAAGCAGGCACAGAGAGTTACATGCAAAAGGGAACTGAAGTGGGTTGTGTAAAGCAGAGCAAGTCTGCTGTGACAGGGGTTGAGATGGCATCCATACCCGGGGAGAAGAAAGAAAAGGGAGCATGGAACATAAAAACGATATCTTCCCCTTTAACCCAAAATGATCGAATATTTTTTTGAAACTTGTCAAAAATACCATAATCTTAATAAGAATAAACATACCTGAAAGTCAGTTTTAAAGAAGCTTGACTTCAAAACTTTCTAATTCTTCCTCTGAAAATTCAACTTCTTTCTTTTTCCATTTTGCAAGAAAAAGTCCAAATAGCATAATTTTTTAAAACCATTTGTTCATTTGGTATAATTTTTTGGGTTTTTAAATACCATTTAAAAATTGAATTTTACCCTAAAAATTTCCCTCTCGTGGGGAGGGGGGAAAAAAAAAAAATAAACAAAAAAATCTTTGATAAATAAACCAACCTCTTTCCTCTCAATGTAGTCTGATCAAAAAAATATAAAAAAAGAATTTCTTCTATGTCTAACATAAGAACGAGGGGCAATTAATTAGATAGCAACCTTCATTGCAATTGATTTAGGAAGTAATATTTATGACAAAAGTATGGCTCAAAAGATTTACAAAATTAGGTAATTAGCATACTGATTGCTGTAATC
Organism: Berghia stephanieae; assembly: GCF_034508935.2. NCBI lineage: Eukaryota > Metazoa > Mollusca > Gastropoda > Nudibranchia > Aeolidiidae > Berghia > Berghia stephanieae. The sequence goes on from NW_027625498.1 coordinate 964, forward strand.
CTTTTGGAAACAAAGGGAAAATTTTATTCAAAAACATTTCAAAGTGGTGTGAGCAGCCTTCAAATGAGAGGAGATAATCTTCCACTCTCACAATCCCTCAGCTTCCATTTACGGAAATATGAAAATTAAAAACCCAACATTAGCTTTCACTGTCTCTTTCCTTTACTGTTTTTGTTTTTGAAATAAAGAAATTAAAAACCCCAACATTAGCTCTCTCTTTCCCTCAGCTGTTCATGTATGGAAATATGAAATTAAAAAGACAACATTAGCTTTCACTCTCTTTCCCCCACTGTTTATTATGGAAATATGAAGAAAAAACAAACAAACAAAAAAAACACACCAGCAAATCCCTAAAAAATAAATAATTTCAGTAATCGCTGTAACGTCTTTTTATAGATGTGAAGATGTGAACTGCCTACTGGATTCTGGTTACCATAATAATGTAAAAGATAATCGGTGTTGTTGATGGTAAACCAACAAATTTCAACTGGAACATCAGAGCTGCCACCCCATCTGATGAGAATGTGTACAATGGACCTCAAAATGGGGGAGTTTTCAAAAAAAATGGGTAAAATTTTCAAATCGAGGGAAACTAACTATTGTGAAAGTAAGAGGAAGGTATAATTACATAAAGTCACACCACACAGCTAAATTGCAGCAGCAAAGATGTTCCCAGACTATAATCCAATCCTTTCAGAATTATACCTCCCAGCATGAAGATCATAAGGGTCAAAAAATATATGAATATCCACTTGGTCCCCAAAGGGTTTCTCATAGGCTAGTAATAATATGAATTACAACTAAAGAAAACTGAAGTGATTCTGCACACTAAAATGGGTAAATTTTGGGGGGAAATTTTAAACAAGTGACAATCACGAAAATTGCGTACAATTCCGCATTTTTGCAGTGGGTTGGCAGCTCTGGAACATCCTGTGAGCTAGGTCATCTTAAACTTTCAAATCTAATATCAGTTTTGCTGAATAGTTAAGTAAAACCTTCACAAATATTTTTCATTCATATATTTTCATCATTATTGATGAGTAAAAAGTCGTTCTTAAACCAATTGTTTCTCAGTCACTAGTTTTTCTAATCACCCTGAAAGAAAAGTCAAAAAAGATAAAAACTTTAAAATGAATATTTATCATTTTCGGGAATAATTGTAAAATGAAAGGGATAATATACAATACTCATAATTAGGTTTTCTGCAAAGATTTATAATCAAAATCCTAATATCATCATCATCTATTAATATTTTTAAAAAATCATATTAGCAATTAATTTCAAATCAATGCAAGGAATATATTTCAATGAGAAAAAAAGACACACCTGTAATTTCATTCGAACTGTTTTCAACGCCAAAAGCACTTTTCTCTTTCTCCCACTCACATATCGTTCTGTACAAAAGCACAGGCTTTTAAAGAAATAGACAAAAGGGGTTTTTCCCAGATCACAGCCCACATAACCGGGAAAGTCAATTCTGCTATGTCTGAAAGGGACACATCATCCGCCAAGTTTGCCTCTTGACATAGGGTTTGTAAAATGCTGAAAGTATAAATAAAATCACCAATTTTTTCAAACCAAAAAAAAAAAAAAGGTCCAAAACAAATCAAAAAATAAATTTAAGGGAAGTTTATGAATTTGTCATTGTGTATGTTTGTGTTACGTATGTAGGTAAGCAATCCTTTAAACATCATTTTAAAATTTTCTTCTTCCACTTCAAACTTAAACATTCAAAATCCTTTGATGCTTTCAAAGCTGGTTTGAAATTTACCTTTTTACCTTTGTAGATTAGGAATAATACACAAATTGTGCATCATATAAGATATATAATTTTTACTGTTATAACTGGAAAACCCGATAGAAAGGAAATGAAAGGGTACTAAAAGGGGGGGGGGGTGGGGGGGGGGGGGGGGGGGGGGGGGGGGGGGGGGGGGGGGGGGGGGGGGGGGGGGGGGGGGGGAGGTGAATTCTAAGAATTTGAGACGTTCTGAGTGTTTATTCTTTTCACCCCTTCCCTCTCCTACAACCCCCCCTTCTTTCTTCATCTGCAGCACCCTTAAAATTTTTTCATTTTCCTTTCAACCCACCATCTCTCTCAAATTCTCTCTAACACACACCCATCAACCAGATACACTCTCAAACCCTCTGTTTCCCTATTCCCTCCCAACCTTTTTCATTTGGTCTCATTATCTAAAGAATACTTTGTTTTCATTTATGAAGAATCATGACCTCAGGTTGCTTATTTTGTTTGCAATGATTTTATTTTCTTTCAATTTATCACAAAAATAATTTTTTGTCAAATAAATCACCAAATCAAAAATATAAATCATAAATCAATTCACTATGAAATGAAAAAATTTGAAATAATTCTCTTTTGAACTTTTCATTATCATTTATCACAATTTATGGAAACCCACCGAACAGTTACAAAAATGCTTTTGCTCAATCATTCTTCCAATTTTATGTCTTTCCTTATCATATATCTTTAACCCTTTTGCCACTAACCTGATATTTCTACTGTGTGTGTTATTGCCTAAACTACCTTTAGCTAATATTTAGGCCATAAGGGTAGAAACATAAACTGGGAGCAAAGGTCGATATATCAAACCAACTTATGTTTATTTAAAAATTTGTACTGATACTTTTTGATTGACTTCTATTCTTGCAGTACATATTAGTTGATCATTTCTTTTCACGTTTTTTCATTTAAATGTGAAGACAACATTTTAAAATGAAATTGGAGCCTACTTGAATTAATGATTCTGATACAGACATTTTGATAAGAGGTGAAAATTTTTACTTCAGAAGTAAATCAGATCCAGACGATTCAAATGACCTTCAGAAAATGTACAATTCCTATATGGTACAGACTATAGTTTGGTCACGTAAGCATTCACGATACTATATACAGCTAAAAGAGTAAATCCAAAAAAAGCAAAAAAAAAAAAACCTTTGGTAGTCTTTACTGTTTTAGTGTAATTTATTGAGGCAGTTCTAGCACTGCAAGGCAAAACTGGGTGTAGCAAAAGGGTAATATCACTTCCCAATATGTTTTAATTTTTCAACTCTGCGTCATTCCTCATAGCAAGTTTTTGTCAGTTACCATCTCATGATGCATCAGTTTTTTGTGGTTTTTGAAAAATAAGCCCTCAGAACAACACCTTAACATTTAGATGCCATTTAAAGTTACTGCAAGAATTGTTGAATCACCATTGGTAAAGCTGAGACCAGTTCATTAAAGTTTCAGAATTTAAAAAAATGAAACTAAATTATGTCTGGAATCTTTGTATTCTCTTGAGTTTCATCAGTTACCATACTTTAGAATAATTAAAAACAACAAATTTTTGCCACCTGGGAAAAAAACATTCCTGTCAGAGGGTCAAATCCTGGTTTATCATCTCATTTGGTAAATTCCCTTCATCAAAAATTTTTTTTTTTGAGATAAGTATGAATGTTCTGATTGTTGCAACCTTTTGATTTTATTGTTTTTACTCAAAACCTAAAAAAATCGTATGACTTTTTACATAAATTCATGAAAAATAAATGTATTTTTCCTGATAATCATAAAAAAGTCCTACCTTTTTCTTGCATCTCTGTTAGGGAAAACCTTAGGCATACTCAATTCAAATCGACCATTCTCCTGAAAGCTTCATCCAAAGAGTTGGGACGGTTTGTTGCACATATCATCAACAACCGGGAAATTTTTGGCGCGAAGCGCTATCAAAAGTATTAAAAAAAAATAGTATAAATATTTGACAAAATACTTTTTTCCGGGCTCAAAGTGTTATCTCTATCAATTTAAAAGTACCCCTAGCAATTTGCTCAAATTTATCCATTTTTTCATTGATTAAATAACCCCCAAAATAAAGGCCAAGAAGATGGGAGAATAGAAAATTAAAACCTAATCACATGTTCATTATTTTTTTTGACGCCGGTTGGAAAGTTGGGGACTACCAATTACACAAAACACCATGTCCTGAACATTATAATAATATAAAGCTGCAAAAAAATATTTTTTTGGACCCCCTGTCCACCCACAGTTGATGGGTTAGCTGGATCCGTTAGATCTGGTGGAAAGTACTTTGCAATAGACAAGTTTTCCCCGTCCAAAGGGTAGCAAGCAATTGCTATTGTCCATTATTTGAAACTGGGATAAACCTGGCTCCTTGGGGCCCAATGGCTCTGAGGGCTAGTTTTTTTTTTGGTGATAGGAAATTTTTTAAAATCTAAAATTTTTTCAATTTTGAATAAAGTTTGATTTACTACATATTTAAAATTACAAAATCATACAAGTAAGCTCACTTTGAAAGACTAAAGAGATGTCTCATCATCAATACACACCACAGAGAATGAATGAAGAAAGAGAGAAGGAAAGAGAAAAAGTGAGATTATGGATGAAAAGAATATCAATTTTTTTTTAATTTTCCAATGGTCTTACCATCCATACTGTTGGGCAACTGTGTTACAACTCTGCTTTCCATAGCTTTTGAAGCGTTTCCCTTTTAGATGCATAGCATCGACATCATCCACAAAGAGGATACAAGGGGCCAGAGCCTAAAAGTAGATGTTTTTTGAAACAATAATTCTTGTTAATTCATTCATATAAAATAAACTAATTACCTTTATTTGCATCCTTTTCTCTTTCGGGTGACCCTAAAAATATATCTGTTATGCAAAGCTTTGCAAAAGTGAAAAGTAAGATGCGTGCAAATAATATTTAATTGGCACGATACCTACATGAAAGTCTTATTCCATCTTATTCTTTTTAATGTAACACACTAAACACAGTGCTTTTTTTTTTTTTAAAGAAAAAAAAATTTACCCTTTAAAGACCAATTAAAATCAAGATTTAAAAAAAAAAGAAAAAGAAAGAGCACACACTTGCCTTTAAAGCAAATGAACCAGTATCATTGCAGATGCAGTTGGGATCCCCCCCCCTTTTGGGCAATAAACGGTGTCCTACCCAATGAGGGAAAGCAATTCCTAGTGCCGTTTTAATGCACCAAAATAGGATAAACTCCAACTCTATGAGTTTGATGGCTCTAGAGGACTACTTTTTAAAATAACTCTATTTTTTCTCACCTTTTTCGATGACTGATTCATCTCTTTTTATCAATTTAATATATATCAAACAAAATTATGATATTATTGCACACATGGTTCAGAAAATAAAATTTCTTGATTTTTTTCAAAGAATTTAGACATTTTGCAAGACTTTGGTGACGAAACAAACTTAGCAATCATTCGATAAATTAATGTCATTTCAATAAACCAAATTAGTCTTTTAAAAAGTAATTATTGGCTAGTTGAGAACAAATTTGTGCAAATTGTTTGAATGGGTGAGATGGAGGCTTACAGCAGCTTGATTAAATAAATCCCTGAGTTTGCCTCTGAGTCCCCCCGATATTCCTCCAACTAGTTCTGTGGCTGTCCTAGATAACAGGGGTACCATGGTATTCCCCGCAAATGGTAACAAAGATAAATTAATTAACCCGCATCCTTCCTGATCAATTCTGAGGAACTTAAAAACATCACCCACCCCCCCCCCCCCCCTTCCCTGGGAAACCCAATTAAAGGGAAAGTCCAAACAAAAAAAATTTTGTACATAAACATGAGTCATGATGCAGAGATGTCCTCCTTTCCTCCTTTTTCTCCCTTTCCTCCTCTCTCTCTCTCCTCTCATCTCTCTCCCCTCTCTCTCTCTCTCTCTCTGTATCTCTCCCCCTGCCTCTAAATTAATAAATAAATAAAAGCATGCATAAATAAAATATGAATTTCTATAGACTCAGCACCCATGCGATAATGCTGATGGCCGATTCAAAAGCAACCACACTTAAATAAAAACAACATTCACAGTGCAGAAAAATAGCACAACCTTTAAAATACTTTCTGTCCCCTCCTTCACGGATTTTTTAAAAATAAAATCCACACTGTATTTTTTTTCCCACAAACAAACTGAAAAATTGATCAAATAGGGTTCCAACTTTCAACCCTTAAAAACATGAAAAACACCGA
>NW_027625499.1:0-6980 GCF_034508935.2 Berghia stephanieae
AAAAAAACCAAACAAAAAAAAAACCAAAACCCCCAACAACAAAAAAACAAAACAAAGAACAAAAAATACACAATAACAAAATCCTGAGTGACGTCAACTTCGTTCTGTCTATTGATTCAAGAAGTACAACAGTTGGGTATTTTACTTAGATACATTCTATCGAAAATAAACCTAGTAGTTTGCCATATTTACCTGTTTCTGTCAGTGCAAAATTATGACGACTCTTGAGAGGCGTGGTTATCTAGGGTCTTTTGTTTATGTGCTTGTGCATTTTGTTCGAATGTTGAGCGTTTGATGCTGGTTGTTTGTGGTCCAGTATCGCTGTTGCAAATTTGGTGATAAGTAGTCATACGTATGTGCGGACTTTTTGTTGTCATGTGGTCTTGGTTGTGTGTCTGTGTGTGTGTGTGTGTGTGTGTGTGGCGTGTGTGTGTGTGTTTGTGTTTGTGTTATGGTGTTGTATGAACTTTGTTACTTGAAAGGGTGGATAATGCAGGAAGGAGGGGGGGGGGGAGGTGGTGGGGTATACATATATATATATATTTATATATTTTATATATATATTAATTATATATTTTTATATATATATATATATAAATTTTATATATATATATATAATATATATATTATACCACCTCTATTCGCAGTAGCAAATAGTATAATATATGTTCATTTCATTTTTTTGCAGTAGTACCGCAAAGGGGGGTTCTTTTCGTATTTGCAGTAAATTAAATAATAATAATAATAATAATAATAATAATAATAATAATAATAATATAATAAATAATAAATAATAATAATAATAATAATAAAAATAAAATTAATAAAAATTTTAATAAAAATAAAAATAATAATAATAATAAATTAATAATAATAATAATAAAATAATAATAATAATAATAATAATAATGATGATGATGATAATAATAATAATAATAATAATAATAAAATAATAATAATAATAATAATAATAATAATAATAATAATGATAATAATAATAATAATATAAAAAATAATAATGATAAAAATTTAATTTTAATAATAATAAAAATAATAATAAAAAATAATAATAATAATAATAATAATAATAATTAATAAAATAATAATAATAAAATTTAAATAATAATAATAATAATAATAATAATAATAAAAAGAAGAATCTTTATCACCCCAAAAGGGGTAAATTTTTGTTACCATTAAAGAAATGGAAACAAGAACAGCACAAAACATATGTCAATCCGAACTCTCTCTCTCTCTCTCTCTCTCCTCTCTCTCTCTCTTTTCTACTCTCTTCATAATGGATGCGAGTTATAAGTACAAGTTGACAGCAAAATTACTTACATCAGTATCACCCGTCCCGTTCAGAGAGGGCTGACGAACAGCGTCGGGTTTCTCTGCTGAATATTGAAATGTTCTTTACTTTTCTAGAATTACTTCATCCAACTCGAGCAAAACCCTGACACTTCCCAAGGTGCCGTACTCTAAAAAACAAACGCCGCGTATATAAAATTTTGGTCAGAAACGATCGATTAAAATGAATTCACCATGTTAAAACTCCCACACTTCTAAAGTCCCACGTTGCAGAGTTTCTAACAAGAGAGGTTCATTTTAATCGCTCGATTTAAAAAAAAAAAAGCCCTAAGGTTTTTAGAAAGATATGGGTAATTTTTAATCGATCGATATTTAAAGGACGAATTTTTTGGGAATTATTTTTTAAATTGTTTTCTTTTTCAGAGTCTATGCAGAAGGTCCACCTGCTTAATTCACATTTTTACTTCTTTGTCAGAAAACAGCTATTACAACATATCTAATGGTTTAAGCTGACCAAACCTTTAAAAATGTTGAACCTAATGAAAAGCCCGGGTTTAAGAAGATCAAATTTTGGGATCATTTTTGATCACCGTATATGAAGAAAAGGAAAATATTTCTGAAGAAAATCCCAAATGCGTATTGTCAAATTGTAGCAGTGTTGTGAGGACATACAGAGTAAACAAATCGATCTCAGACTTTCAAAAACTTTCCAGCTATGAAAGTCCATATTTACTATTGTGCTCACGATCGAAACACAGACGGATTTGTACAGGTTGGTGTAGTCAATAATGTTTTGTCGTAAGCTTCAAGATCCCACAAAAAAGATCTAACATATAAAGAATTTTTCTGAAATTTTAAAAAATTTTCTTGAAAAAAATGTCGAAAAATTTTTTTAAAAGGGCCCGGCCCATAAGGAAGGGGGTTTTTAAAAAGGGAAGGGGGGGGTGGGGGGTTTAACAATATTTCTGAAAAAAACTTTTAACGGGAAAAAATTTTTGTTTCAAATTTTAACAGAATATTTTTTATTTTTTGGAATTTTCAATTGGGGTTTTATAATAAAATTTTTAAAAGGTTTTGGCCAAAATTAATCTAAATGGTTTTCCCCTAAAATTTGGGACAAAAAAAAGGGGTTTTGGAACAAAATTGTTGCTTTTAAAATTAAGAAAAAAATTTTTCCGGGCCCCCCCAAAAAACCCCCAAAAAAAAATAAAAAAGAAAAACAATTTAAAAATTTTCTGTATTTCTTTTTTATTTTTCCCCAGCGGTAAACCCCAATTTTTATAAAAATAATTAAAATTCTATAAATATTAATTTATACCGGGTTTTTTTTGGGGAAAAAAAAAAAAAAAAATAAAAAAATATTTTTTAAAATTTCTTTTGAAATGAAAAAAATTTCGGAAAAAATTTAAATTTAGGGGCCGAAAAAAGGGAAATAAGTGAAATTTAATGGAAAATTTTTACCCCTTTAAAAATAAAATTGGGGAAATTTTTGGGGAAAAAAGGAAAATTGCCAAACTTAAAAACAAAAAATTGGGGGACAGAGAAAAAAGGTTCCGACTTCCTTCATTTTACCTGTTAGGGGAAAACCGGGCGAAATTTGTAGCATTTTTTTAAAAAATCCAAGGGTTTAATTTTTTAAAGATTTTAAAGGTTTTGTTTAATAAATTTTAAAAAAAGGGAAAAAATTTAGGGTGCCCCATCCAAAATTCTTTAATTAAAAATTTTTTTTTAAATTTAAAGGCCGGCCCCTTGGGGAAAAATATTAAAAAATTGTATTTTAAAAATTTTAAAATTTTTCCCCCATATAAATGCTAAATTTCTTTGCCCTAATAAAAAAAGCAAAAAAAAAAAAAAAATTTTTTAAAATTTTAATTTTTATTTAAAAATATTTTTTTTTAAAAAGGGCCACTTTTATTATTTTTTTTAATTTTTAAAAAATTGGAATTTTAAATTTGGGGGTTTTTTTTTAAGGGGGGGCCCCAAAAAGGGAGATTTATATATTTTTTGTTAATTTAAAAAAAAAAAAAAAAAAAAATTTTTTACAATTTAACCCCTTTAATTTTTTTGAAAAAATTTTTTGGTGAAACCTCCCAAAACCGGGGGTCAAAGGGGGACAACCCACGGGGCCTTTTCCCCCCCCTTCAAAAAAAAAAAACCAAAAATGAAGTTTTTAAAAAAAAAAAAAAATAAAAAAAAAATTTTTTAATGAAACATTTCAAAATTAAAAAGGGGTTTTATTTAAGCAAATTTTAAAAAAAATTTTTTTTAAAAAAAAAAATTTTTTTTTTTTTTTAATTTCAATTTAAAAAATTTAAAAAACGAAAATTTAAAAAAAATTTAAATTTTTTTCAAAAATTAAATTTAATTGCAAAAAAAAAACGCCTCAAAAAAACCGGTTTTTTTTTTTTTTTGGGGGGTTGGGGGGAAACCCCCTTTTTTTTTAAAAAAAAAGCAAGAAAAATTAAATTTTTTAAAATTAAAATTTTTTGTGAAAAAAAAAAAAACTTTTGAAAAAAAAAAAACCCAAAAACAATCCCAAAAAAAAAACCTTTTGTAACCCCAACCCGGGCAAAAAAAAAAAGGTTCATCCCCCGCTTTTAAAAAAATGAACAAAAAAAAATTAAAAAATTTAAAAAAAAAAAAAATTTGGCCTTTCCCCAAAGAGCTTCGCTTGGAAAAGATTCCCCAAACATTGCCACAAAAAAAACACACAAAATGGGTTGAATTTGGTTAATACGTTATGGAAATTCTTTTAAAAAATACCCCCTTCCGCCACGGCACATAAAACCCGGGCCCCTGGGCATTCCATGAAAGAATATAATAAAAAACCCATCAAAAAAATGTCTAATTTAACAGGAACACCCATCTTTTCCAAGTGAGCAAATGGGGGGGTTTAAAATCTGCCCAAGAAAAAAAAAACGAAGTGCCTGAACGGGGCTCGAACCCCGGGCCTAATGGATCGGTGCTTTGCCTTACCACCCACTTCACCCCCCAGTAAAAAAAAAAGGGTGGAAAAAAAACAATAACAAAGAATGAGTGATGTCAATTTCTTTCTAAACTTTAGGGTTGACCCAAAGGGAAAACCGCCAGCCACAGCGCAGCACCGCAAAATTTAGCAGGAAAAAGGTGGCTTTCTCAAGGGCCCAAAGCGCAGCGGATATTCAAAATCATACCTTGGGGACGAACAAAGACCCGACCCCGAGCCACGCTGCCCCAAAAAACTAAGTCCTCACCAACTGAATACCAAAAGGCCATAATTTTGGGCGAAAAAAAATTGGTAAAAATTTTTTATTGATTAATAACCCAAAAAAAAGCACCCGGGGCCTGACAACCTGATTTGGAATTGGAAAAACATTGTCAGAACCAAAAATCGTCCCCTTCAAAGTTTTTTCAAATATCAATAAATGACCCGGGAATTCACATTGTTTTACTCCATTATTTTTCCTTTTCCCCAAAAATTAAATCCATCCGAAGTTTTTCGGCCCCTGGGGTTTTCTTGTCGTCATGCAATGTTTTCAAAAAGATTAAAAATGGGAATTTCCAAAAATAGGTCTGCGGGGAAAAACCCACCCCTTCCAAAATTTCCCATCAAATACGTGCACTGTTCCACGATTTGAAATTAAACAAATTTTATAAATTTTCCCTTTCCCAAATTTTAATAATTTGCAACAATTCTATGAGGGAAAGGAAAACCGGGGGGGGCCCGGGAACAATTTAAAATATTTTACTCTCTAATAAACACTCGCATCCAATTTGTACCGTTCGAAACGTTTAAAAACAAACCATTTAACGAAAATTGATTTCTTGATTTCGACCTTCGTTACTTAAAAAAAATTTGCAGATCTAAATGAAATCATCAGATAGGAATATTGATGAGCGTCTGGTCAAAATGTTGACTAGATAAAAATTAAAACCATCAGAAAGGGGTTTCGACAAAGTAGGTAAAAGAGAAATTCCAAACCCCCTTTTCCCCCCCAACCACAAAAAAATCCTTTTCCATCCCCCTTTCAGTTTTTAAAAGCACATTTTCAAACTTTCACAGTGATCCATGTGCCCCCCCAATTTTGAGAATTTAAAAGTATTTTAAAAAATAACAACACTAATGTTTTTTAAAAACTCATGGCAATATCTTCTTTACAAAATTTTTATTTAAATTAAAAACGAACTTGATAAAACAAAACACATAATATTAAAAAAATAGAAAAAACCCCAAAACATTTTAGTTTTTAAAACGGGAAAGGGTGGTGGGTCCGGATATCCTCCCATATTTAGAACATGTTGGAGCCGTACAATGAACCGGTCATATGCAGACATCAAAAAGGGGTTAAATGCAAAGGTCACACAATGGCCAGGCCATGTTTTAAATTGGGTTCAATGGCGTACCGTTTTTAAGCTTAAAAGCAATGCAGCGTTTCCTACCACAATTAAATTTTTTGAAAACGTCTGGATATTACGGTTTTCCCGTTTTTTAAAAAGTTGTTTCTTCATCTTTTCAAATCGAACAGGGCCAACAAAAATTTTAATGTATAGCTTAAAAAAAAAAGTATTTCAGCTGGAACTGTCCTTTGTGTCTAATACATCTCTAAAAGAGTCCGTTCAAGATCCCGGGTGGCGCACTCGGCCCTCACACCAACATTCATTCAGGAAAAAAAAATTTATATCCGGACTTTTCACCGAGCCCAAAAGCTGGACCTTATGAAAAAGAAGGTGGAATGACAAAAACAAAAACTAGAAAGACAAGAGTATTTGCAAAATTTCTTAACAGTCGCAGCGCTTAAATTGCATATCCAGTGTGTGCCTAACAAAGATCTAAACCTAATTTTTGTAATTAAACAATTTAAAGCAGTCTAATCAATAGTGGAATTATTTTTACTTTTTTTGCTCTTCGCTATTTTTCCTATTACTTGTCAATCCCAAAGGTCAACACCACACCATATATAAAACCCCCTATACACACACACACACACACCCAAAATCCCCGGGACCTACTTTTTTCCCTTTTCCCCACTTTCCCTTTAATGACAAATTTATCAAAAAAGGGAAATTTTCCTTTAAATTTGATTAACATGGAAGGGAAACCAAAACAAGCTGCGGGTTTTTTAGTAATTTGGGAGATAGAAAAAGGGAAACGAAAACGTACAAAGTAAAATCATTAACAAAAATTGAAATTGATAAATTAATTTGCAAGGAAACGGAAGAAAGTAAAAGTAAAGGAAAGGAAAGAAAAAAAAATGATTGAATTGAGTGAAATAATAGAACGGACCATTTTTCCAATCAAGTATGGGTTCTTTAATGATACAACCGCCTGAAGCGTTTTTTGTTTGGGGGAATTCTTCCATAGAAATGTCTTTGTTTGTCAAAAAACGCCAGACAACTTATGCTCTAACTTTCCCATGCACCCAAAGTTTTTAATTTTGAAGCCGCTTCCTGACAAATGAAGGGTTTGAGCTAAAGTTTTTGGGGGGGGAGAGGTAAAAAAAGCAACTTAAAAAGACGTATATTTTTAACATTTTTATGAAAGGGTTTTTTAAAAAATTATGAAATAATATATTTATTATATTTTTTATTTATTTATATATATAATATAATTATATAAGCAAAACCCCTGAAATAATTGCTCAAACATTTTGATAAAACTGTTATTTTTATATTTTTTTATGAAATTTACT
>NW_027625500.1:0-21777 GCF_034508935.2 Berghia stephanieae
AAAAAATCATACTTTAGCAAACCAGCATTTGTGTTGCAAGTTGGAACAAGAATAAATTTCAACACACACACACCACACCACACCCCAAACACAAAAAAGAGGAGAGAGAGAGGAGAAAGAGGAGAGAGAGGAGAGGGGGAGAGAGAGAGAGAGAGAGAGAGAGTGTTATGCAATACGAAACAAGATATATAAACCAATAATAAAGTTCAGAAAATTAATCTGACACCATAGATAGAAGTCCCAAAATTAAAAATAATAAAAAAGGATGTAAAAATTATCAAAGCGATGCCATATCCCAACATCCGCCACTTCTCTTTCTCTATTTCTCTTGTATCTCACCCACTCCCCCTCCCCCCTCTCTCTCTCTCTCTCTCTCTCTCTCCCTCTCTCTCTCTCTCCCTATCCTTCTCTATCTCTCAGACAAGGACATCGGTAAATCTATTTTTTTGGTTCCACATTTATCGTGGTTCAATTAGATAGAAAATATGATTTAAAAATACTACTACCTCTGAGACAGATGGAGTTAACAGGTAGAAATCAAATCAGTTTGATAAACCTCTAATAAACAAAAACATGCTATAACTATAAGAGTAGAACCACTCGTGACATTATTCATTGTATAGTGAGCCGTCCCCGGAAGGACTTAAAAACCCGGGCCGACTCGTCGCGAGAGCATAGCAAGCCCTGGGCATCATCGCGTGTGTCCAAAAACCAGTTTAATATCAAAGTGATCATTATAGACCACGCATCAGATATTAAGCTGATAAGAACTAGACAGGGACGGTGGTAAATAAGGGCGGGTGGGCAAATACCAGCCTGTTTTTTTCAAGTTATATGCTGTATTACCAGGGTCCGAAATAATCAATTTAAATTAGATAATTTCAAAAGTTACTACTTAAACTTAATACTTCTACTGATAATCAATTTGTGTGTATCTTTGATAGATTGCGAATCACCATGCACCCGTAATGCATAAACAGGATGCGTCCTGTTCTTTTTATCACCCCCCCCCCCCAACCACTCCACTCCACCGCCCAATCGTCATCTCATCGTCACGTCGCCTGACGGTGATTTTGCTGTCTGGCCTCTCTAGTATGGGTCGGGCTAATTCAAATGAGCCCACTTATTACCAGTGTACACTAAATAGAGATTTTGGCAAACGAACTTTTTCTTATTTATTGCCTTACTTGTGCTGGGAAGGTTCCAGTATTGAATTAAATTTATTAATTTACTAATATTATATCAATTTAGTATTAGTTTGTGTTGTTTTAATATATTTGTTTATCCATTTAAATTATTTCTTTTTTTTTTCCCTCGTTTTCTTTAGTGTTTCTCAAAACTCATTTATTTAAATTGTTTTTCTTATTTGTTTGTTGTTGTTTTTTGTTTTGTTTTTTAACAAATTAATTTGTTAATTCTTTTTTTTTTATTATTCTTAAAGTAATTACCGCAGTATTTTTATTGCAGACTAAATAATTTTGCAAAACAATGTATTTTCTATTGTATTCCCTCTAATAAACAAAACACTTTTATTCAAAAGTCACGACTAAATAAATATATAAAATACAACCACCTTTTTGGTTTTCTCAACAATTGAATTAGTATACGAGAAATACCTTCTGAGTAAAAGGAGATAGTTGATTCTAAGTTATAGAGGAAATAAATACCTTTAAAGGAAGGGTGGGCAGATTCCGTACTTGCCCGTCCTGAAGCTATACACACATAAGATGGTTCGCGATGAAGAGGCGGGAAGCAAGGGATTGGTTGGGTAAGGAGCAAAGATAACACGGTAATTATTGTGACGATAGTCAAACGAATACATGAGGAAGAGATTGGTAACATTATTTTGTCTTAATTATATTGTATGAAGTATTGGCGAAGCCTAATATTAAATAAAACGTTGTTTTTGTTTGTCTTATTTGACTATGGAACTGATACTGATACTTGTCATAGCAGACCTGCCTACTTTAGATAGGAAAATAAAAATCGTAGTTTTCAGGGCTAATAAAATCGTAGATATTTTAACTACCTTTAAAAAAATCACCGGAATTTTCGTCTGTTTTGATAGATATCAAATTTTTAAAAAACGAGAAAAAATAATTGGAAACGTAATAATGATGGTGATGGGTGGTATAGTGGTAGCGGTGGTGGTAGTAGTAATGATGATGGTAATTTATTATTATTATTATTATATTATTATTATTATTATTATTATTATTATTATTATTATTATTATTATTTATTATTATTATTATTATTATTATTATTATTTTATTATTATTATTATTATATATTTATTATTATTATTATTATTATTATTATTATTATTATTATTATTTTATTATTATTATTATTATTATTATTATTGTTTATTATTATTTATTATTATTATTATATTATTATTATTATTATTATTATTATTATTATTATTATTTTATTATTATTATTATTATTATTATTATTATTATTATCATTGTTATTATTATTGTACGTATTGGTGGTATTACTATTGTTGTATTTTTTTTGGTGGTTATTAATGGTATCAGTTTTATTGTTGGTCCCATTTGCCATTATTTTCCACTTTCATGTATGTGGTCATCAAATTGTATGATTAATTGGCGAAAGCCTAAGATTGGAATAAATTTTGTAATATCGTATGGTAACCATCATTGTCGACGACATCGTCGTTGTCATCATAATCATCATCATCATCATCATCAATCATCATCATCTCATCATCATTAACCAACAACAACAACAACAATATTAACAACAAGTACAACAATAGCATAAAAACAATATCAACATCATCATACAATTTCCGTCATCGTCTCCACAACTATCATTCTAACCAACAGCACCACCAAAACCACTACCATAATTACCCCTCACCGCCTACGTCTTCCTCCTCCTCCTCCACCACCACCATCACCGCTACCATATTCCAACCCACCACCACCGGCACCAATCATTCTGACCCCCAAGACAGCAGTAAAAATTATGCAATTTGAGCTCTGAATGAAACTCGAGTCATATCGCTGTTGTTGCTTCTCCATGAAAACTTTAAGGTTACTACGTACTACTGAAAACCAGAAATATGTAAAAGCAATATTTAAAATGCCGTTGAGGGATTAAGCATCTCTTTAATTTTTCGAGTGAAGGAAATGGACTTGTATTGTCAAGGTGGGTTGTCGCATTATGTTCGTCGCTTTATTTTTTAATTGTAATTCTCTTTCGTGATTCATTTTTGATTACGTTTGGAAGAATTAAAATCTACTGGTATTGTCATTTCATTGTGAATGTGATTATTGGTGGTTTGAAAATATTTTTTGTTTTAAAGGCGAAAAAAAAAATCAAAAAAAATTTTTATTAAAAAAAAAACAAAAAATAAAAAATAAAAAATATATATCATATTATTATATATAATATTATATATATATTATATTATATATATATATATATATAAAATATATATATATTTTTATATATATATATATGACCGAATCCTCTTTGCCCCAACCACTGTAAATAGGCTAGAACCGCCACTGAGAACAGATAACTACACTCGATCTCGCCAAAAGGCGGAAGCGATATTGATGCCCGTCAATGATTATTGTTTATTTATAAACGACCGTACTCATTTAGGAAAGTGTTTAAAAAATGTATATATAATTCGAAGTATTATTAATACTTACATCCAAAAACAAAATGCAACAATTAATTTATTAATATTTTTTTCAATCGTTTGATTATAATAATTATTTACAAGCAATAAAAGTAAAATATACATACAAACTTTACCCAAAAAAATCTACTCTTAGCAAACAGCATTTGTGTTGGAGTTGGGAACCGAATAAATTTCATACACACTACACACACACAACACACACATGGAGAGGAGAGAAGAAAGGGGAGGGATGAAGAGACCGACAGAGGAGAGATCAGAGATGAGAGAGAAGAGAGAGAAGAGAAAGAGAGAGAGGAGGAGAGGAGAGGTGAGACGAAGAGAGTTGTTGTGTTATGAAACTACAAACAAGAATCATATAAACAAGTAATAAAGTTCAGAAATTAATCTGATACCTTAGAAAGAAGTACCTAAATTTAAAAAAATAAAAAAGGATGTAAAAATTATCAAAGCGATGCCATATCCCTACATCCGCCACTTCTCTCTCTCTATTTCTCTTCTATCACACTCACCGCACCCCCCTCCTCTCTCTCTCTCTCTCTCTCTCTCTCTCTCCCTCTCTCTCCCTCTCTCTCCCTATCCTTCTCTATCTCTCAGACAAGACATCGGTAAATCTATGTTTTTGTTCCACATTTATCGTGGTTCAATTAGATAGAAAATATGATTTAAAAATAATGCTACCTCTGAGACAGATGGAGTTAACAGGTAGAAATCAAATCAGTTCGATAAACCTCTAATAAAACAAAAACATGCTATAACTATAAGAAGTAGAACCACTCGTGACATTATTCATTGCATAGTGAGCCGTCCCCGGAAGGACTTCAAAACCGGACTGACTCGTCGCGAGAGGAGAGCAGAGCAAGCCCTGGGCATCTCGCGTGTGTCCAAAAACCAGTTTAATATCAAAGTGATCATATAGACCACGTATGAGATATTAAGCTGATAAGAACAGATACTACACTCGATTTTTTTTTTTTTTTTTTTTTTTTATTTAGACCCAGGCCATACTATCTAATGACCCTCTTAATTAGTAAAAATTGTATTTGTTAGGTTAATTATTATGTGTTTAGTAGTAGTAGCAGTAGGAAGGCTTTGGCATTAACTGCTTCTGTATCGTACGTTACGATAATAATTTAATTTTTTTTTTTTTTTTTTTTTTTTTTTTTTTTTTTTTTTTTATAAATGAAATAATGGTTGAAATATTAATGTTGCCTAACGCGTTCATGGAGGGTGGGGGGTTAATTGGGCAGTTGGTCAGTTAGAGGTTATATTGGGTTGGTGGGTTGTAATAAATTTTGTTATTTTTTGTTTTTTTTTTTTTTAGATGATTTAAATTGACAATTAAATAGCTGTTCATGGTTGGATGTGGAGAGTAGATAAAATGTGTTGCGATTGGTGGATGACAGAGATCCTGTACCAATCGGTTTATTGATGATTCAGGGCAGTTTGTAATGTTGTTTAGATAAATTGTCTGGGACTGACAGACGTTTAGTAGGGGGGGGGGGGGGGTGTTGGATTCTGAGGGTTTTGATTGGTGGGAGTTGAAAGGCTGCAGCCTATCAGCTGATCGGAATATTCGAACTTCTGTAAAATGGGGTTATTGTGGAAATGAGTTTAGGTTTAGGTTTTAGGTTGGATGGGGGGGGGGGGGGGGGGGGGGGGGGGGAGGTTTCTGAATTGCTTCTGTTGTTGGGATGGTGAATACACGGGTCAAACGTCTTGTGGGTTTATTAATTGTTTTGGTCGGTTGATGTTCTTGGGCTATTGCTAAATTGTGGGAGTAGATTGGAACTGGTGATGAAGGTGGTTATGCTTTTAAAAGGAAAACTTTTGATTAATTTGTTAGTAACCTATTCCCTTGCTCCCTTAGGAGTCCAAGGGTGGCCACCCACTTTCCCGCTCTCTAGCCGAGCGTCATTCGCTGCTTCAACTACTGTGCACGTGGTCTTTCCCTATGCAGCATTGGTTATTTTATTATTCTATGAATATAGTTAATTTTTCGATAAGGTTAGAATCGTGGGGGGGGGGGGGGGGGGGGGGGCAGTTGTGACTGTGGGTGTACAAGGTGTACGTTTTAATATTATAAATATTGTAAATATTCTTCTTTCCGAGTCGGCCCCGACTGATCTCATCTGCATACATGTTGTCCACTGCAGTCTAGACGCCGCAGCGCAATTGTTTCAGCCGCGCTTCAGGCGGGTTGGGCGGGACTAGACCCCTCCGGCATGCTGCGCGGCACACACATTGCCCCGCGCCGTCTCCGCCGTGGGCCGTTGCGCCGAGTTCGCCGGGGCCGCATCGGAAAAAAAAAAAAAAAAAAAAAAAAAAAGGGGGGATTATATCTTACTAAACACTTGTGTCACGTCCTTTCCTTGGAGGTTTGTTATTGTTATTTTGTTGAGTTTAGTATAAGTGGGAATTTTTAGGTGGGGGGGGGGGGGGGGGGGGGATGTTGTTTTGTATGTTAGTATCAGTATCATTAATTATTAGATGGTTTTATCTGCCACATGATCTTTTAGAGCCGAAATAGGGTCTGTGTTCTCTACTCTAGCTATAGTTTTGCAATCAGATAAATAAAAATACAAAAAGGGTGGTACTCTGCATTTTCCTTGGCGAGATCTTCTGTCGTTTATGTTGGTATTCTTTTCCGTCTCCGTTTGTATCCGGGTGATGGGAAGGGGGCTGTCTGTATTATCTATCTAGATGTGGGTAGGATTGGATGTACTGTGTGGGGGAGGGGGGGGGGGGGGTAGAAACAAAGGAAAAGGTAGAATTAGTTATATACAGAATGGTTCTGATTATATTATTCCGGAGGCCGAAGAGTTAGGAGAAGGATGATCGATTCATCGGGTTGTGTATCATTATCAATGCTGAGAGAGAAAGGGGGGGGGGGGGGGGGGGGGGTAAGAATAGACATGGACGCACCTCGTTGTTTGTAACTAGGTTGTTTGGCAGTGAAGTTGGTGAAAAGTTATGGCTATATCAGTGTGGTAGAGGGGGCGAAATGGGAAGTTAATATAGAAAAGGATAATACTACAGCAAAAGTAAGGGAAGGAGGAATAACTAAATACTAGGGGAAGGAATATATAATAGTAAGTGATCAGTCTGGTAAATGATCGATAATAGAGGTGTAAATAATATATGTATAAATAAAGTTTGTAAAGCTAGCTAGGGGGGGGGGGGGGGGCGGAGGGGAGGGGTAGGGTCAGGTTGTGGGTGTGGTGCAGAGAGTTGAAATGTCTCGGTGGAAGGTCATCTATCTGAATTGTGCTATTAGGTCGGTATATTTGTTCCATCTTGTTTCTCTCTCTTTATCTAAATCGTTTTTGTATTTCTTTTGTATTATGTTAAGAAATATTAATGACATGTCGGTATTAGTGGTGTTTTGTCTGTGTACTTGACCCATCCATGCAGTCCAAATCGCTTGTCTTGCTGCTGCTAGGATGTGTATGTTTATTTCATGTGTTGCATTGTCAGTTTTGGGGATGATATTATGTCTAAATGCTATTTCTGTATGTATGGGTTGTCGTATTGTTTTTTGTATTGTGTTTATTGTGGCTCTAATCAGTGTTTTTGTTTTAATGCAGTTTGTGAAATGTGTACATTTTGTGTTGGACAAAGCGCTCGGCATAAGGCGCATCTGGGCGTGTTGTTTGTTGGTAAGGCGTTGAACATCAGTCTGTATGTTATATATGCTTACTGTATCTAGAAGTATCATGTTTATGTAAGTTTTCTGAGGCCACTCTCATGTTATCTAATGTTAGTCCTGATGCGTGCATTAGGTCTTGTTCTCTGCGTTTGTTTGGTGTGTTTATTGTTCTGTATATCTGTTTACTGTCTAATTGTTTATTTATTGTGTCTGGGTATTTGTTTACTAGTCCTACGCATTCTTTGTAAAAAGGAGGGAGTGTCTTACCTCGAAATGGGGGAGTGTGTGGTCGATCTTTTTAAATTGTGTTAGTCGTGTCCCTAAGTAGTATGACCCGAATTTATTTCCTGTCGATTCTTGTATTATTTTGTCTATATATCTGATCCTAGTTGTGTCTAAGGTTCTTTTAATACATTTTAGTCCTGTGCCGCCTGATTCTGTGGGAAGTGTGAGTATTTCGTGTGGAATGGGTTTTGCGTCTTGTAGTATAATGTGTCTATGCGTCTTTCTAATTTCTTTATTGTGGTGAACGGAGGTTTGAAGATTTTGATGTAGTATAAGATTTTGGAATAATGTAGGTGTTCACTATCCTGGTTCTATCGAATATATTGGCTTTGATGTATGTGTATGAATGTAGTTTCTTGTCTATATTGTGTACAATTCCACTCCAGATGTGTTTCGGTGTTGTGTGTCTTTGACAGTACGTTATCCGAGGATTTTAATTTGGTTAAACCATTGCATGTCGGGTATCTGGGCTTTTTCGGTTTCTAAGGGTTCGGGACTGAGATTCATGATTTTGGTCTTTTTAATATTTAGTTTGGCACCACTAGCGAGGCCGAAATTTTTGAAAGTTTCTAAATTTTGTGTATGCTAGGTATATCCTCGGAATTAGGGTTGCATCATCGGCATACGCGATGAGTTTTTTGTTGGCTTTTCGGGAATTCTGGTGCCTTTAATTTTCGGGTTTCTCCTAATTTTTTCCAAAACGGTTTCGAGACATAAGATGTATAGTTGGGCCGAGAGAGGGCAACCCTGTCGTACTGACCGACCGATTTTGAAGGGATCAGATACTTTTTGATTGACTATTACACAGCTGGAGGGGTTGTTGTATAGTATTTTTATCCATCTTCTGTAATAAGGGCCTATGTTGTTGTGTTCTAATATTTTGTGTAAGAAACTGTGTTCTAATCTATCGAAAGCTTTCTCTTGATCGATGGACAAATGTATGCGTGTGTGTGTGTCTGTTTTACGTATCCTATAAGGTCTCTGATGAAGTTTGTGTGTTGTTCTATTGTTCTGTTTTTTATGCTACATGTT
Organism: Berghia stephanieae; assembly: GCF_034508935.2. NCBI lineage: Eukaryota > Metazoa > Mollusca > Gastropoda > Nudibranchia > Aeolidiidae > Berghia > Berghia stephanieae. The sequence continues at coordinate 8,652 of NW_027625500.1, forward strand.
TGTTCTTGTCTATCAGTTGGGGTAGGTGAATTTTGATTTTGTTGCTAAAGTTTTCGCTATAATTTTGTAGTCGGTGTTTAGGAGGGATATGGGTCTGTATTGTTTGACGTCTGTTGTGTTGCTTTCTTTGGGTATGAGGGTTATGTATGATATCTTTTGGCTGTTCGTTAATTGTCCTTCTTTGTGTATTTCTTTAGTCAGTTCTAGGAGGGGTTTTTTAAGGAGAGGGAAGAAACTTTTGTAGAATTCTACTGTTAGTCCATCGGGGCCTGGGGATTTGTTTGTGTTCATGTTCTCTAGGCTGTGTTGTAGGTCTTCTATTGTGATCTCTGTATCTAATTGTTCTTTCTGTTCGTCTGTCAACTTCTTTGTATAATCGGTGTAGTGGTCTTGTATATCTGTTGATATTTCGCCACTTGTGTATAGTTGTTTGTAAAAATTGTAGAAGGTCTCAAGGATTTCTGTCTCGTTTTTTGTTATTTGCCCATCTGTTGTTCTGATTTTGTCTATATGTCGTCTATTGTGTAGTTCGTTTTCTATTCGTGCTATTGTGTCGTTTAAATCAGTGTAGTCGTTGCGTGTTTTGTATGTGCTTCTTACTTTGTGGCCTCTGAATTTTCTTTGTTCAATTTCTTTCAGTTTTTCTATTGCTTTAGTAACATGTGGTTGTGTTTGTATTTCTGTTTTGTTGTCACGCGCCCTGTCTATGTTGATGATTGTTTTGTACTTTGTTTCCTTTCTGTTGGTTTTGTCTTGTACTTTTCTCCCTATCATTTGTGTTAGCGTTTGTATGGTCTGTTTGAGGGTGTCCCACCATTCTCGGATGTTGTCATTTGGTATGTTGTCCGTATAGTCTAATATGATGTCGGTCATGTATTGTATGTAATAATGGTCTGCAGGAGACTGTTGTTGAATTTCCAGTAGGCACTTTTTGTTTGGGTCTTGTAATTTGGGTGCCGTACTGGGCGTAGACAGCTTTGTGGTCAGTGTAGTCTAGTGTGTTCTCTAGGTGTTTAATTTCTGTTATTGGGGTTGTTTTGGATATGTATATTTTGTCGAGTCTGGATCCTGTGTTTGTGAATGATTTAAAGGTGGTTTCTTTCCCGAGTGGGAATGTTTCTCTGTATGTATCTGTTAGATTGTGTTTTTCTAAAATTCGTTGTAGTATTTGTTTGTCTATGACTGTTTGTTGTGTTCTATGGTGAGTTGTGTCGCGGGGGTGTAGTGTGTTATTGAAATCCCCTGCTAGGATGATGGGTGTTGATGGGTTTATTTCCATTCTTTTCTCTAAGTCTAAAAACGTTGTCTACTACACTCGATCTCAGCCAAAAGGCCGGAAGCGATATTGATGCCCGTCAATGATTATATGTTTATTTAAAACGACCATATCCTTTGGGAGAGTGTTTAAAAAATGTATATATAATACGAAGTGTTATTAATACTTACATCCAAAAACAAAATGCAACAAATAATTCTGATAATAGATTTTCTTCAAATCGTTTGATTAAATAATTATTTACAAGCAATAAAAGTAAAATATACATACAAAATTTACTTTAAAAAATCATACTCTTAGCAAACCAGCATTTGTGTTGCAAGTTGGGAACCAGAATAAATTTCATACACACACACACACACATACACACACACACACACACGAAGAAAGAGAGAGAGAGGGAGAGAGAGAGAGAGAGGAGAGGAAGGAGAGAGGAGAGAGAGAAAGAGAGAGAGAGAGGAAAAGAGAGAGGAGAGGAGAGAGAGAGAGAGAGAGAGAGAGAGAGAGGAGAGAGTTTGTTATGAGATACGAAACAAGATATATAAACCAATACTAAAGTTCATCATAGTGATGCCTATTCTACATCCGCCACTTCTTTTTCTCTATTTCTTTGTATTAACCCCCACTTTCTTCTCTCTCTCTCTTTCCTCTCTCTTCTCTCTCTCCCCCCCCCCCTTTTTCTCTCTTCCAATCCTTCTTTTTCCCCCAGAAAGACTCGGAAAATTTTATGTTTTTTTTCCCACATTTATTTTTAGTTCAATTAGAAAAAAAAAATTGATTTAAAAATATGCTACCTGGAGACAGAGGATTTAAAACAGGTAGAATCAAATCAGTTCGATAAACCTTAATAAAAACAAAAAATGCTTAACTATAAGAAGTAGCCCACTCGTGACTTTATTCATTGCTAGTGAGCCGCCCCCGGAAGGATTTTAAAAAACCGGGCCGCCGTCGCGAGAGCGGCAAGCCCTGGGCATCTCGGGTGTCCAAAAACATTTAAATTAAAAGTGACATATGCCCCTTCAGATATTAAGCTGATAAGAACAGATTACACTCGATTCAGCCAAAAGGCCGGAACGTATTGTGCCGTCAATGATTTTTAGTTTATTTAAACGGATATCCTTTTGGGGAGTGTTTAAAAAAAGATTAAATCAAGTGTTATTAATACTTACATCCAAAAAAAAATGAAAAAAAATAATTTTGAAAATATTTTCTTCAAACGTTTGATTAAATTATTATTTAAAACAATAAAAGTAAAATATCATACAAAATTTTCCAAAAAAAAAACATAAACCCCGCAAACCGCATTTTGTTGGAAGTTTGGGGCCCGAATAATTTTTAACACACACCAACACACACACACACCAACACACACACAAAAAGAGAGAGAGAGAAGGAGAGAGGAGAGAAAGGACAAAGAAGGAGAGAGAGAGGAGAGAGAGAAAGAGAGAGAAGAAGATTAGACAAAAGTTTTAGAATCGAAACAGAATAACTCTAAATTAGACAATAATCTGACACTTAGTAGTCCTATTCAATAAAAACACGTGTAAATTATCATCATATATCCCACGCCCCTCTCTTATTCTCTCTCCTCCTCACTTTCCCCCTCTCCCTTCTCCTCTTCTCAAACAACCTTTATCTCCAAAAGAATCGTTAATAATTTTTTTCAAATTATGTGTATTAATAGGAATATGAAAAATAGCACCTTAACAGATGAGTTAAAGTCAGATCAAATAAGGTTACTCATAAACTACATAAATATAAGTAACAGTCTGACAACACATTGCATAGAGCCGTCCCCAGAAACCAAAACGGAAATTGGAAAGGAGAAGCACTGGCAATTTAGTGAAAATCCATTTAATACAAGTGTCATAAGAATACATATACTAAAGTATTATAATTTCTTGCCAAAGCAACGTATGATGTTTATTTATATGTTATTAAACTAGAATTTGAATTTAAAATGTTAAACGATTTTTATATACGCAAAACAAAGAACATAAATCTGAAAAAATTCCAACGTTGATAGATTTGCAAGGAAGTAAGAAAAAAATTAAAAACAAGCCTAGAAGCAAGTGGAGGAAGAAGAAGGAGATGATACAAAGAGAAGAGAAAGAGAGAAGAGAGGTTAATAGAAGAGAAGGAGAGAGAAAGGAGAGAAAGACGAGAGAGAGAAAACTTGAGATAGAGAGTGAAGATATAGGAAAGGAGATAGTAAACAAGATGAAAAATAAATAAGATGTAAATGACAGGTCTATCGAATCTTTTCTGTGTGATATCCCCCCTCTTCTCTTTCTCGTTCTCTTCTATTAGCAAGAAGGTAATAAGTTTTATATTTTGTTTAAAAGTAAGTATAAATAGACAGTAAAAAGTTAAAAGAAAACAGGATAACTTAGAAAAAAAGATAAGAAAGAAAAAGTGCAATATTAACCTCATAAAAGAAACAGAATAAAGAAGTGTGAAGCAGTAGCGGCATATTATGGCCCAAGAGAGACCAAAGGAAAAAACCCGGGCATGTAGCGAGAGAAAGATCGGCATATCGCGGGCCAAAAACGTTTATACCAAAGTGATATATGCATTAAGATTAAGCGAAAAGAATAGACGTTATGAAAAGGCGAAGGTTTGATGCATCAATGATTAATGTTATTAAAGAAACTTTAGAATGTTTGATAAAATATATATAATAAAAGTGTATTAATACTACTCCAAAAAAAATTGAACAAAAATTTGATAAGTTTCAAAGGAGATAAATTATTATACAACAAAAAACAAACAACAAACTATAAAAAAAAGGAGAAGGGAGAAGAGAAGTTTGTAAAAAACAGATAAACATAAAAGTAAAGGCAAAGATTAGGGGAACAAAGAATAAGTCCTCTCCCACACACCTATCCACCAGACAGCAAAAGGGAGCGGCACATGAGCATAGAAGGAGAGAATGCGAGAAGAGAGAGAGGGAAAACGTGATAGAGAAGAGAAAGAGAGATGGTAGATGCAGTGAGGACGAAGGACTAAGGGGAGGGAGAGAAGAGAAAGAGAAGAGAGAGAGGGAGAGAGAGAGAGAGAGAGAGAGCAAGAAAAGTTATGAAAAGAAAAAGATATAAACAAAAAAAGGAAAGAACTAGAAGAAGCAAAGAAAAAATAAAAGAGTAAATACAGGAGCAACACACGCCTTCATTTGTAACCCTTCCTCCACTTCAGAAAGAAGAACTTATTTTTTTCAAATAGGGTAATAGAGAATAGATAAAGAAGGACTTCAAAACCGGGCCGACTCGTCGCGAGAGCAGAGCAAGCCCTGGGCATCTCGCGTGTGTCCAAAAACCAGTTTAATATCAAAGTGATCATATAGACCACGTTATCAGATATTAAGCTGATAAGAACAGATACCACACTCGATCTCAGCCAAAAGGCCGGAAGCGATATTGATGCCCGTCAATGATTATATGTTTATTTAAAACGAGCATATCCTTTAGGAGAGTGTTTAAAAAATGTATATATATAATACGAAGTGTTATTAATACTTACATCCAAAAACAAAATGCAGCAAATAATTCTGATAATAGATTTTCTTCAAATCGTTTGATTAAATTATTATTTACAAGCAATAAAAGTAAAATATACATACAAACTTTACCAAAAAAATCATACTCTTAGCAAACCAGCATTTGTGTTGCAAGTTGGGAACAAGAATAAAATTCATACACACACACACACACACAGACAGAAAGAGAGAGAGAGAGAGAGAAGAGAGGGAGAGAGAGAGAGAGAAGGAGAGAGAGAGACAGAGAGAGAGAGAGAGAGAGAGAGAGAGGAGAGAGAGAGAGAGAGAGAAGAAGTTATGAGAAATACGAAACAAGATATATAAGACCAATAATAAAGTTCAGACAATAATCTGACACCTTAGATAGAAGTCCCTAAATTGAAAAATAATAAAAAAGGATGTAAAAATTATCAAAGCGATGCCATATCCCAACATCCGCCACTTCTCTCTCTCTCTCTATTTCTCTTGTATCTCACTCACTCCCCCCCCCCTCTCTCTCTCTCTCTCTCTCTCCCTATCCTTCTCTATCTCTCAGACAAGACATCGGTAAATCTATATTTTTTTTCCAAATTTATTGTGGTTAAATTAGATAGAAAATATGATTTAAAAATACTGCTACCTCTGAGACAGATGGAGTTAACAGGTAGAAATCAAATCAGTTCGATAAACCTCTAATAAAACAAAAACATGCTATAACTATAAGAAGTAGAACCAGTCGTGACATTATTCATTGCATAGTGAGCCGTCCCCAGAAGGACTTCAAAACCGGGCCGACTCGTCGCGAGAGCAGAGCAAGCCCTGGTCATCTTGCGTGTGTCCAAAATCCAGTTTAATATCAAAGTGATCATATAGACCACGTATCAGATATTAAGCTAACAAGAACAGATACTACACTCGATCTCAGCCAAAAGGCCAGAAGCGATATTGATGCCCGTCAATGATTATATGTTTATTTAAAACGAGCATATCCTTTAGGAGAGTGTTTAAAAAATGTATATAAAATACGAAGTGTTATTAATACTTACATCCAAAAGTAAAATGCAACAAATAATTCTGATAATAGATTTTCTTCAAATCGTTTGATTAAATTATTATTTACAAGCAATAAAAGTAAAATATACATACAAACTTTACCAAGAAAATCATACTCTTAGCAAACCAGCATTTGTGTTGCAAGTTGGGAACCAGAATAAATTTCATACACACACACACACACACACACATACACACACACACACACACAGAAAGAGAGAGAGAGAGAGAGAGAGAGAGAGAGAGAGAGAGAGAGAGAGAGAGAGAGTTTGTTATGAGATACAAAACAAGATATATAAACCTATACTAAAGTTCATCATAGTGATGCCCTATTCCTACATCCGCCACTTCCTTTTTCTCTATTTCTCTTGTATCTAACACCCATTTCTCTCTCTCTCTTCTCTCTCTCTCTCTCTCCCTCTCTCTCTCTCTCTCTCCCCCTCTCTCTCTCTCTCTCTCTCTCCCTATCCTTCTCTATCTCCCAGACAAGACATCGGTAAATCTATGTTTTTGTTCCACATTTATTGTAGTTCAATTAGATAGAAAATATGATTTATAAATACTGCTACCTCTGAGACAGGTGGAGTTAACAGGTAGAAATCAAATCAGTTCGATAAACCTCTATAAAACAAAAACATGCTATAACTATAAGAAGTAGAACCACTCGTGACATTATTCATTGCATAGTGAGCCGTCCCCGGAAGGACTTCAAACGGGCCGACTCGTCGCGAGAGCAGAGCAAGCCCTGGGCATCTCGCGTGTGTCCAAAAACCAGTTTAATATCAAAGTGATCATATAGACCACGTATTAGATATTAAGCTGATAAGAACAGATACTACACTCGATCTCAGCCAAAAGGCCGGAAGCGATATTGATGCCCGTCAATGATTATATGTTTATTTAAAACGAGCATATCCTTAGGAGAGTGTTTAAAAAATGTATTAATACTTACATCCAAAAACAAAAATGAAACAAATAATTTTGATAATATATTTTCTTCAAATCGTTTGATTAAATTATTATTTACAAGCAATAAAAGTAAAATATACATACAAACTTTACCAAGAAAATCATACTCTTAGCAAACCAGCATTTGTGTTGGAAGTTGGGAACAAGAATAAATTTCATACACACACACACACACACACACACACACACACACAGAAGAGAGAGAGATGAGAGAGAGAGAGAGAGAGAGAGAGAGAGAGAGAGAGAGAGAGAGAGAGAGAGAGAGAAAGAGAGAGAGAGTGTTATGAAATACGAAACAAGATATATAAACCAATAATAAAGTTCAGACAATAATCTGACACCATAGATAGAAGTCCCTAAATTAAAAATAATAAAAAAGGATGTAAAAATTATCAAAGCGATGCCAACATCCGCCACTTCTCTTTCTTTATTTCTCTTGTATCTCACCCACTCCCCCTCCCCCCACCCTCTCTCTCTCTCTCTCTCTCTCTCTCACTCTCTCTCTCTCCCCCCCTCGTGGATCTTTACCTTGCAGTTGGTGAGGGGGCTTGAGGCACACGGGAGGGCAAAGGTGTAAATCCCGGTCGACCGTCACGAGACCATCCCGGGTATCGAGCCAACGAGCCACATGAGCTGCTCGCCCCGGTGTGTGACTAAATTTGATCCAAACCCGGTGCCCGAATAGCAGCCCTATCCCGGGCGCCACACTATTGTCCTTATGTCGAGTCCCAAACAGTCCCGTCAATGGCGAAGCGGTCTGCCGCCTAGCCAAATAATACCGCGTTCGTGTCGCCCGGGTCGTCGGCACGTCCGAGAAAAAAGCAAACGTCCCATGCATCAATCGATCCGCGGCCTGCCGATTGGAAAATGCGACGGCGGGGATGGCGAACTGACGCGTATATTGTCCCTGAACGTCGAGAGCCAGAGTATGGCAAAAAACGAGCTTTTATCAAAGCTACTGGCCCTTCATTGCGTTGATATCCTCCTTTTACAGGAGACCCACCTTTATTCAGGCGCGCAATCTTCCCGATTCCAGATCCCAGGCTATACGGTGGTCCAACGCGAGGACACTTCGAGGCTCAAAGGAGGGGTTAGCGTTTACGCTAAAGAGCCATCGAAGGTAAGGGTCATTGAGAGCGTAACGGACAGCAATGGGGTGAACCGAATTTCCGTGGAAGTAGGTGGACTGTGTTTGCATAATATTTACAAACCACCTAGAGCGACTTGGACTACACCACCGGTACCGGTGGTCAGCCATCCTTCCATCTGTCTGGGAGACTTTAATAGCCACCATCACGAATGGGGCTACCGAGACTGCAACGAGGCAGGAAGACAACTCCGCTCATGGATGGACTGTAATGATCTACACCTAGTGTACGATCCTACAGCCAAGGGTACCTTCAGGGGTACCCGCCATAAGAAGGAGTATACTCCAGACCTCACCCTCGTAACGAAAGGCGCGAACGGTGAACCGTTGCAGGTGAAGCGGACAGTCCTCGGGGACTTTCCGCATAGCCAGCACAGGCCGGTTCTTGTCACAGCTGGGGTGACAATACCGAGGGTGCAGTCTCTCCCACTTTGCAGATGGAATTTCAGGAAGGCTGACTGGGAGGAATTCAGTTCCTATATCGAGCAGGTCTGCCCTGCCATTCCTCCCAAGTCCAAGAATATAACCAGATTTAGTAGGCTACTGGTTAAGAGCGCTCAACGCTCTATTCCACGGGGCAAACGGAAATTCTACACCCCTTGCTGGACAGCAGAGTCGGAAGAGCTGTACCGAGAGTACCAGCAGACCCAGTCCCAGGACACAGCCGATAGACTACTCCAGTCTCTGGCAGAGGGAAGGAAGCAACGGTGGCAGGAGACCGTGGAAAGTCTCGACTTTACACACTCCAGCCGCCACGCTTGGCGTTTGATAAAGAAATTGGACCCAGATCGGAATTTCGCGAAGGCTGCACCGGAATGCGAGGCAGACACAATTGCCAAGAATATTAAGAACCGTAGCAAGCGGGTCCCTAATCAGGCTTTTGAGCGCGGTGTCCGCAAGGCGTACCGTACGATTTTGGACTCGCTACCTGCGGAGGAGTCGGACTGGACGGCCCCGTTCAGTCCCCGAGAAGTGGGTGCAGCCATTAGCGAAGTGAAGAACGGCAAAGCAGCTGGGATAGATGGTGTATATCCCGATATGGTGACGCATCTGGGCCCCAGGGCACGGGCCTGGCTAGCAGAGGCAATGTCTGACATCCTTGCAAACGGAAAGCTTCCACAAGTGTGGAAGCATGCGAAGATAGTTGCCATCCTGAAGCCAGGGAAGCCGGCGAAGGAGGCAGACAGTTACAGACCCATATCGCTGCTGAGCTGTCTTTACAAACTGTTGGAGCGTGTTCTATTAAACCGATGGGGGCCGGTCCTAGACGCTGCCCTGCCACCTGAGCAGGCAGGCTTCAGGGAAGGGAGGTGCACCACGGAGCAGGTCATTGCCCTTACAGAGCATATTGAGCACGGGTTCGAGAGAAAACAGCAAACAGGTGCTGTGTTTATAGACCTATCAGCGGCGTACGATACGGTCTGGTGCGATGGGTTAATGCTCAAACTTGCAAAAATCATAAGGTGCAAAAAGACCTTGAAGTTGTTCTCTTCGATCTTAGGGGAAAGGCAATTCACGTCGCGCTGGGAGACGCCACGAGCAAAGTTAGGAAATTGAAGAATGGGGTCCCTCAGGGGTCGGTACTTGCGCCAATGTTGTTTAACGTTTACATTAGCGATATGCCGAACACTTCCTCCCTGAGGCTGGGATACGCAGACGACTGGGCACTCGTTACTCAGAGTAAAGTGTGGACCCGTCTCGAGAGCGTACTCAGCGAGGACGTCACCAGACTCAAATCCTACTTTGACAAGTGGTACCTGAAGATGAACACTTCAAAAACCGTGGCCACTGCATTTCACTTATGCAGTGGTTGGCACACCCGTAAACTGAATGTCCTAGTCGGGGACCAGCCACTCCCATATGAGCCGCGTCCAAAATACCTAGGGGTGACGCTGGATCGCAGCCTTACCTATCGGGTTCATCTCGAAGGGGTTGCCCGGAAGATAGAGAAGCGGAATAGTCTTCTGAGGAAGCTGGCGGGATCGACTTGGGGCGCTAGCCAAGCGCTCCTGAGAACATCCGCCCTGGCACTATGCTATTCCACCGCGGAGTATTGCGCTCCAGTGTGGGGTAGAAGCAGAAACGTTGAGAAGGTGGATGTAAAACTTCGCAAGTCGATGCACATAGTGTCGGGAACGCTAGCAACAACCCCTAGAGAATGGGGCCCGGTGATGGCAGCGATCCAGCCCCCCGATGTCCGGAGGGAGACCATTACGGGAAACTGGCTGAGTAAGATCAAAGAGAGAGGGAATGGGGATACCCCTCTCATGCGCATAATGAACGGTGCCCCCGTTTCGAGCCGAAATAAGTCCGGCAACCTTGTACGCAGAATCCTGACTACGGACAGAGCTGCACATACGAGATGGAAGTCGGTTTGGACGAATTCAATCCCTCGTGGGGGCGGGGACCTACACTCCTCTAAGCTTGGTGAGAAGTTGCCAGGCTTTGATACCAGTAAGAGGAGACACTGGGTAGCTGCGAATCGGCTTCGGTCGAGGAGCTGCCTAACGGCCGGTGCGTTACATCAGTGGGGTCTAACTTCCTGTCCTTTATGTCCACGCTGTGGGCAAGAACCGAAACGGCAGAGCATCTAGTCGAAAGGTGTGTTGTGACGATGCTACCGGGCGGGTTCGCGACGGTGCACGAATGCGGACCGGACTTTGCTGATTGGGTCGATCGTCATAACATAATAGTGTGAACCATAAGAAGCTGCTGCTCTCTCTCCCTCTCTCTCTCTCTCTCTCTCTCTCTCTCTCTCTCCCTATCCTTCTCTATCTCTAGAACAAGACATCGGTGAATCTATGTTTTTGTTCCATATTTATCGTGGTTCAATTAGATAGAAAATATGATTTAAAAATACTGCTACCTCTGAGACAGACGGAGTTAACAGGTAGAAATCAAATCAGTTCGATAAACCTCTAATAAAACAAAAACATGCTATATCTATAAGAAGTAGAATCACTCGTGACATTATTCATTGCAAAGTGAGCCGTCCCCGGAAGTACTTCATAACCGGGCCGACTCGCCAAGAGAGCAGAGCAAGCCCTGGGCATCTCGCGTGTGTCTAAAAACCAGTTTAATATCAAAGTGATCATATAGACCACGTATCAGATATTAAGCTGATAAGAACAGATACTACACTCGATCTCAGCCAAAAGGCCGGATGCGATATTGATGCCCGTCAATGATTATATGTTTATTTAAAACGAGCATATCCTTTAGGAAAGTGTTTAAAAAATGTATATATATAATACGAAGTGTTATTAATACTTACATCCAAAAACAAAATGAAACAAATAATTCTGATAATAGATTTTCTTCAAATCGTTTGATTAAATTATTATTTACAAGCAATAAAAGTAAAATATACATACAAACTTTACCAAAAAAATCATACTCTTAGCAAACCAGCATTTGTGTTGCAAGTTGGGAACAAGAATAAAATTCATACACACACACACACACACACACACACACACAGACAGAAGAGAGAGAGAGAGAGAGAGGAGAGAGAGAGAGAGAGAGAGAGAGACGAGAGAGAGAGAGAGAGAGAGAGAGAGAGAGAAAGAAAAAGTTTGTTATGAAATACGAAACAAGATATATAAACCAATAATAAAGTTCAGACAATAATCTGACACCTTAGATAGAAGTCCCTAAATTGAAAAATAATAAAAAAGGATGTAAAAATTATCAAAGCGATGCCATATCCCAACATCCGCCACTTCTCTCTCTCTCTCTATTTCTCTTGTATCTCACTCACTCCCCCCCCCCTCTCTCTCTCTCTCTCTCCCTATCCTTCTCTATCTCTCAGACAAGACATCGGTAAATCTATATTTTTTTTTCCAAATTTATTGTGGTTAAATTAGATAGAAAATATGATTTAAAAATACTGCTACCTCTGAGACAGATGGAGTTAACAGGTAGAGAAATCAAATCAGTTCGATAAACCTCTAATAAAACAAAAACATGCTATAACTATAAGAAGTAGAACCAGTCGTGACATTATTCATTGCATAGTGAGCCGTCCCCAGAAGGACTTCAAAACCGGGCCGACTCGTCGCGAGAGCAGAGCAAGCCCTGGTCATCTTGCGTGTGTCCAAAATCCAGTTTAATATCAAAGTGATCATATAGACCACGTATCAGATATTAAGCTAATAAGAACAGATACTACACTCGATCTCAACCAAAAGGCCGGAAGCGATATTGATGCCCGTCAATGATTATATGTTTATTTAAAACGAGCATATCCTTTAGGAGAGTGTTTAAAAAATGTATATAAAATACGAAGTGTTATTAATACTTACCTCCAAAAATAAAATGCAACAAATAATTCTGATAATAGATTTTCTTCAAATCGTTTGATTAAATTATTATTTACAAGCAATAAAAGTAAAATATACATACAAACTTTACCAAGAAAATCATACTCTTAGCAAACCAGCATTTGTGTTGCAAGTTGGAACCAGAATAAATTTCATAACACACACACACACACACACATACACATACACACACACACGAGAGAGAGAGAGAGAGAGAGGAGAGAGAGAGAGAGGAGAGAGAGAGAGAGGAGAGAAGAGAGAGAGATGAAGAGAGAGAGAGAAGAGAAGAAGAGAAGGAAGAGAGAGAGAAGAGAGAGAGAGGAGAGGAGAGAGAGAGGAAGATGAGAGAGAGAGAGAGTTTGTTATGAGATACAAAACAAGATATATAAACCTATACTAAAGTTCATCATAGTGATGCCCTATTCCTACATCCGCCACTTCCTTTTTCTCTATTTCTCTTGTATCTAACACCCACTTTCTCTCTCTCTCTCTCTCTCTCCCTCTCTCTCTCCCCCCCTCTCTCTCTCTCTCCCTATCCTTCTCTATCTCCCAGACAAGACATCGGTAAATCTATGTTTTTGTTCCACATTTATTGTAGTTCAATTAGATAGAAAATATGATTTAAAAATACTGCGACCTCTGAGACAGATGGAGTTAACAGGTAGAAATCAATGAGTTCGATAAACCTCTAATAAAACAAAAACATGCTATAACTATAAGAAGTAGAACCACTCGTGACATTATTCATTGCAAAGTGAGCCGTCCCCGGAAGTACTTCAAAACCGGGCCGACTCGTCGCGAGAGCAGAGCAAGCCCTGGGCATCTCGCGTGTGTCTAAAAACCAG
>NW_027625501.1:0-6977 GCF_034508935.2 Berghia stephanieae
GGGGGGCTTTGTTAAGAAAAAAAAAATATGCCCCTTAAGTTCAGAAATTGTTCTTATTTAACCATTGACAAAAAAATTGGTTTGAAAACTCGCCCTTAAAAATTTAAATCTAGATTTAAATGACCCTCATTTTGGCAAAAGCTCTAAAACCCTGGACTTCGGCGAAGTTTGAGAGTTTGAGAATTTTTGCCAAGATTGATGGTCATTTAATAAACGATCGATATTTGAAGGACGATTTTCTGGCCAAATATTTAAATACGAGTTTTACCTCAGTACAGCATTTAACTGGTTAATGAGGAAAAATTCTTTCCCGACAGTCACGCTTTGTTCGGGTTTTTCCCACATATTGACCCTAATAATAATTTCATAGAACGCAATTGTTGTTAACTACGAAACCGATTTTCGTGTAAAACGTCACAAAAACCCCAAAAAGAAACCCAACCCCACTTAACTCTTTGTTCTCAGACCAGCCGACCACAACCTCCCATATCCGAGCTATAACCTAACTTTGACCAAACTTTGAAAAAAAAAAAAATTGTCAGAAAACTTGTCCTTCAAATACGATCGATTAAAAGGATCTTTTATCTTATCAAAATCTCTCAAACCGGGAAATTCTTATGTTTGATGATTCTTGTCAAAGGGGGGGCCATTCTCATCGAATATATAATAACAAATTTGGGGGGACGAGTTTTCCCGGGCCAAAATTTTTAAAAAATCGGTTGGTTTTTTTGTTTTTTTTTTCAGAGTAGGACAAAAAATGGCCCTAATTCTACCATGGAATTGTTTGTACATGCATTACCTCATTGCGGAAAATGACTAAAGCCCGACGTCAAATTTCACGACGACAACCACGGACTTTTGTCTATCTACGACATAACGCCCACGGCGATACAGACGACACAAGTTTCCAAACACAAAACAATAAATTCATTGTTTTCGCCTTTGTCTTCCTTCCTTCCTTCCTTCCTTCCCCCAAAAATGACCCCCATTCCAAAAATTCAACCGCTGGTTCCACCCGCAGTTTGAGGGATCTATCGAAACAACGTCATCGTTTTGTGTGTAACCTGTCGAGACTTTTTTTTTGCTTCTCTCCCCTTTACTTTTTTGTCGTTTGACCCGACCTGCTCGATTTATTGCAAGGTCAAGGTTGACTCCATATTCCAACCCCCCCCCCCCCTTCTTATACGTACATAAAATCAATGTTGTCTTGTGATATAACACATGCTTTTGGATCGGAAGGGTCCTGGGTTCGAGTCCCACTCTCACCGACGCATAGTTGAGTCCTTGGAAAAATCTCGTTTCTCCATTCTCTCCCAAACCAAAGGTGTAAAATAATGTTTCTGTTAACAGCGTTGTCTCTGTTGGTAACAAAGATAATTATAATATCGCCTACTAACAGGAGTCAAGTCTCTTCCTACATTTAACTAAGTATCACGTCACAAGACCACATAGCCACACAAAATTATGTTGCGCAAAACCGGGCCAAAATTTCAATACCTAAAACACGACTTATTTCCGGTTTGAAAAGACGGTCACCAAAGCTGGGGAGACATATCCATTCATCGTTTTTTTTTTAAGCAAAAAAAAAAAAAAAAAAAAAAAAAAAAAAAAAAAAAAGAAAAAGGGAAAACAAACAAATGAAAACTAATTAAAACTAAACAAAACAAAACAAACAAACAGACATATATAGCAACAAACAAAATACAAAACAAAACACAACAATGCATAAAGATTTTTTTTAAGAAATAGAAAGAAGAAGAAAAATCTGGGCCCAAAATTGATGGAGAAAAAAGTGTTTTGTGAGTGTTTGGCAAAATTGGTTTGCGTGTTTATTGTCGTCCCGGGATTTCAGTCTGGGGATTTGGGTTGTCATGTTTTACACGACGCTCGACAAGGATATCCCGTGTTTGCATCTCACGTTACTTCTGTAGGCCTCTTTATTTGGGCCGCTACTGCTACAGCTACGGGGGTCCTGATTAGCTCAGTTGATAGAGCACCGCTTCACAAGCAAATGATCGCCCCCCCCCCTGTCCATTTAAAAGTGATTGGGTAGCGGATCTGTTAGATCTGGTGAAAATTACTTGGCGATAGACTGGTATCCTATCCAAAGGGTAGCAAGCAATTGCTATTGTCTTTTTTCATGCAATAGAAACCGGAATTAACTCACGGGTCCCTGTGACCAAAGGCCTGACTCTTTAACTGCTCCCGCTATTTCGTCAATCCCAGGTTTTGAGAGAAATTTTTGACAAGACGAGGGTCGTTCAATTGATCGATATTTGAAGGGTGAGTTTTTTTGGCTAAAAATTTTTAATGAGGTGGGTTTTTTTTTCTTTGCCTTTGTTTTTTTTTTGTTTGTTTATTTGTTTTGGTTTTTGTTTTTGTTTTGTTTTTGTTTTTGTTTTTGTTTTGTTTTTGGGCCAGAAATAATAGTGAGGCAATATTGACAAGGAAAGTGATTGTTTCATAACAAAGTTGAAGCCATCGGACGGTTTCATGCTTGTTGGTTGTTTGTGTGTGACGGGGTCTTGTGATAGATAGATAGAATAATTAAGTTAGATGGATAGATAGGACTTCGCACGTCAGTTTCTAAAACACGCTTTTTGTGTTTTCTCAATAGCGTCTAAAAATCCAGAGAGTACTGTATGTTTAATTTTTTTTTTAAAATCGAGCCCTTTTGTATAGCACAATAATCTACTCAACGTGCTCAAAGTGCTTTACAAAGTGTCCCCGACCAAAAAGCAACACGTATGATGTAGTTAGACTTCTTAGGCGAATTTTCCCCCAAAAATTCCCGATGGAGACATGCTGTTGACGGCCAGGTAGGTACTCATTTTACATCTGAATACGGTGAGAGAATGAAGAATCCCTTTTTTCCAAATGATTCAACTGCGCCGAAGGGGTCGAACCCGAATTTTCCCCGATCCAAAGCGAATACTGAAACCCAAAAAAAACCACATACCTCACTCACTTCTATCTATTTCTATGATCAATAATTGACGTCACTCGGTTTTTTGCTGTTTTTTTTGTTTTTTTTTTTTTTTTTGGCCATCCACGTTTAATAACCCTTTACAAAACTTTTACCCAGACTAAAAAATTTTCATGTTACACAGATTTTGTGTGTTGGGGTCCGTTAAAACTCCGGGAGGCAATGTTGTTAGCTTCTTAGCCAACGCAACATCAGATATTTTTTGTAAAAACGAATGCTAACAAAGGGCAATCTGCAATGTAAAGGCGCGAATGCATCTTACTTAAGTCATTACATCACCATCAAACCTGTATGCCTTCCCTATAAAATGGTCGGAAATAATCGAAAGGAAAGACCAAATTCATGAAAATATTTTTTTGGGGAAAGCCACTCAAAGGGGGAAAAAATTACGGGAAAAATAGCGTCCCTTTATTGGACGCGCGAGGACGAGAGACGCAAAGCGCCCAACCAACATACTTCCTCCCAAAAATTTTTTCCCTGGTTTACTCACAGACTAGGGTGCGTCCAAAGAAGGGGCCAAATCTTCCGAACTCATTCCCCATACTGGGCCCAAAAAATAGGGAAAAAAAAAAAAATTAACTTTGGCCAAAAAACCCCGTCCCTTTAAAAATTTGACGATTAAAAAGCCTTCTCTTGGGGGAAAAACTCTCAAACCTGGGATTAAAGAGAAATTCGAAAAACCATGGTTTGAAGCTTTTGTAGTTTGAATTATTTAATCGATCGATGTTTAAGGAGTTTTTTGGGCCCAAAAGAAATTCTGTTTTTTCCAGATTACGGGCCATAATGTACATGCCCAGTATTTTTTTAGGGTATGTGAATTTTGTTGATGGAAGGTGAAAAATGATAAAAGGGGGAAGGGGGAGGGTGAGGGGGGAGGAGGGGGAAAGGAGAAATATTTTTAAAATAAAAATATATAAGAGAAGAAGGGGGGGGGGGAAAATGACATCATAGGGCAGAGAGGAGAAAGAGAGAGATAGAGAGAGAAAAGAGGGAAAAACGGGGATTTTAAAATAGAGGGACAAAAACAAAAGAGAAGAAAGAGAGAGGAGAGAGGAAAAAAGAGATAGATAGAAAAAAGAGAGAGTGAAGAGGAAAAGAAGAAGAGAGAAGAGAGAGAGTAAAAAACGTGATGGTAAAATAGAGGCACAAAAACAGAGAGGAAAAGAGAAAGGGGAGAGAAAGAGAGAGAAGAAGAGAGAGAAGAGAAGAGAGAAGGAGGAAGAGAAAGAGATAGAAACAGAGAGAGTGAGAGGAGAGAGAGAAAAAAACGGATGGAAAAAGAACACAAACACCCCAACCACACACAGATAATAAAGATAGATAATAAAAATAGAAGAGAAGTCAATCAAAAATTTAAAGATACATAAGAAAAAAAAGAGAGAAGAGAAAAGAGAGAGAGAGAGAGAGAAGGAAAACCACACACACACCACACCCACAACGAGAAGAGAGAGAGAGAGGAAAAGAGAGAGAAGAGAAGAGAGAATGGGGACAGAGACAGAGTGGAAACAAAATAGAGAGAAAGGGGGGAAAATGTCCCTTTTAAGAACCCCCAAAATACACAACACGCACATCACAACCCCACACACCCACACCACACACACACACACCACAAGACGAAGGGGAAAAGAGAGAGGGGGCTGAAAGGTGTCTATATTTTCCCTCATGACTCCAACATTTTTGACATCCCCCATTCCTTCTCATCTATTTCCTTCAACAAAAACTTCCCTCTGCTCCAATCACAAAAAAGGGACATTAATTTCTAAAACCCGTCTCTGGGAACCCCCCCCCCCCCAAAAAAAAAAACCAAAAAAAACAAACCCCAAAAAAAAAACTCTATTCAAAAACTGGCCAAAAACTCGCCTTCAAATACGATTCTTCAAAAACTCTCATCTTTGCAAAAAAAAAAAAAAAAAAAAAAAAAAAAAAAAAAAAAAAAAAAAAAAAGAACCCCAACAAAAACAATAACCTCGAACCTAGTTTTCGCAAAGCCTCAGTTTGACGCGGGTCATTCAAATTTTAATCGTTTTTTAAAGGGACATTTTTTCGGGAAAAAATTTTTAATTCATTTTCCCAAAACGGAATTTAAAACGGGTAAACGTCTTACTTTTTGAAAATCAAATAACTGCCGTACCGGGAAAAAATAAATTTAAAAAATTTTGGGCCAAAAAAACTCCCCCTTAAAATATTAATCGAATTAAATACTCTCATCTTGGGGCAAAAACTCCAAACCCGGACTTCGGGGCGAAATTTTTAAATATTTTTTTTTCCAGAATACCCAAAATGGGAGAAGGCCCAACATCAAATGGATTTACATGTCGATAACGAACGCAATCGTGGTCGTTTTAACTTTTGTAATGACGCATACTCACTTGGTTGAGGTATTCCATAACAACAATGATCCAAAGAAAACGTTTACTTATTACAGGTCCTAACCCACATTTTTAGTACCTCATTATTGTAATGGAAAACTCTCAAACCAACCTTCATTTATCCATTACAACATGATTACCGGGAAAAAACAAAACAAAACAAAAACAAAGAAATTGAGCATTTATATAGCGCTACCCAAATCCTCAACCTTAAAAAAGGGCCCGGGCCAAATAGCAACCTTACATGAGAACAACTGACCCTGTTGGGCTATTGCTTTTTTTTTTGTCGACTGATCAATGCTGTTGAAAAACAGAACACGTGAGTACGGGAGAGAGTGTGAGTAAAGACCATTTCCAAAATTCCCTGGTTCGGACCCCCCGCTCTGACTGGGGCCCGGGCGGCAAAGTGATCCTGTGGGATACACCGCTTTTGATCGGAAGGGCCTGGTTCAAGCCCGCTCGTCATAGTTGATCTTTGAAAAGGCCTTTTCTCATTTTCGCTCACCGAACTCTTTTGTAAAAAATTTCCTGCCGTTTTACGCCTTTTCTCTGTCGGGAAAAAAAAATTTAATACCGCCAAAAAGGGGTCAGTCGGCCTAAAATTTAAATTTAAACGTGCGTGACCAGGGCCCCTGTAAACGTTTTTACACGTTTAGTGCTATTGCTCTTTAAAAAAACTCATTTTTTGTTGTTTTTTTTTAGATTTCCCCTTTTCAACAAAGACCCAAAATGAATTGGGGATCAACCGCAAAACGTGCACGCGAAAAACAAACATTTTCAAAAACTTTTTAATGATACAAATTTTTAAAAAAATCTAATTTTAGGAAATTCAACAGTTGTTACGACCTCACAAATTTTTGTAAACTTGATACATTACGCCTTTCATTTAGGGGGGAAAAAAATACTTTAAAATTTTCCTTTCCGCCCCGACATCATAAGAATCGTCCCCTAGGGGTTCCACGAAAGAATAAAAATTTATCAAAAAAGAAACCCCTTGGTTCCGGGGGCCCTCAACGAAGGGTCAAGAAAGCACAACCCCAAACCACGTGTCGAAAAGGCACTAAAGTGGGACCCCCCCTTTGATCACCATCCCCCCTTGGGGGGTTGCAAAGGTTTAAAACCCCTTTCCGTTAACCAAACCGTTACAGAAACACAGACAGCAAACCCAAATTTTTTTTAGCTTGGCGACCGAAATTTCTGGGAAATTCAGAATTTTTGAAGGACAACCCAACAAACCGAAAAGGGCTCGCTGACCCCAGACGTCTTCGCCAAACAACAGCTTTGAATTCGTCTTGGAACTTGCACCATGATGAACAGGAAAAACTCTCAGTTTTTGGGCTGAATGAAAGATACAGCTGCAAACTTGGAGTAAGCAAACCCCGATACAATCCACAAAACCCTCAAGTCTGGGAAAAATTTTATATTCAGGGGGAGGGACGGGGTTCAACACAGGGGGTAGGAATAATTTTAAGCAAGTTTTCCCAGAATCACGAAGGATGGGAACAATGCGGGGAAAATCACCATGGCGCCTTTTTAAAAAAAACACGAGTAAGAAGATCACAGACATTGTACAATCTTGCCCCAAAAAAATGAGCAAAAGATGAGGGCAAAATACATTTCAT
>NW_027625502.1:0-2500 GCF_034508935.2 Berghia stephanieae
ATGAAAGATGATGGGTTTTTTGATGTTATGTATGTATGTTTGTATGTATGTTGTATGTATGTAATGTATGTAGTAAAGTATGTATTGTAGTATGTATTTGTATGTATGTATGTATGTAGTGTATGTATGTATGTTGTAAGTTTGTATGTATGTATGTATGTATGTATGTATGTAATGTATGTATGTATGTATGTATGTATGTATGTATGTATGGTATGTATGTATGTATGTATGTATGTATGTATGTAATGTATGTATGTTATGTATGTAAGTATGTAATGTATGTATGTATGTATGTAGTATGTATGTTGTATGTATGTATGTAATGTATGTATGTATGTATGTATGATGTATGTATGTATGTATGTATGTATGTTGTATGTATAATGTTATGTATGTGTAATGTATGTATGTATGTATGTATGTATGTATGTATGTAATGGAGTATGTTTTATGAAAGTATGATGTATGTAAACACTTTTTTTTAATGGTCCCCCCAATGCTTTCAACCCCTAAAATTTGAAAATTTAAAAAAAATTACCCTTTTCCAAAAAAAAGAAAAATTTGAAAAATGAACATTCCCCTTTGCATGATTTCATAGTCAGAAATTTTTTAAAAAAACTTTTCTTGTTAAAATTGGAATCATTTTTCCAATTGATATAGCATAAAATTTGTTTAAAAACCCAGACGGGCGAAAGGGGATCCCATTTTCTGTTTACAAACAACATCACAGCATCTAGATCACCTGGGAGCATTTCAATTGCTTTTGCAATTTTTCTTTAGCGTTCAATACAATCAACCCCATTGGTTTTCAAAAAAAGACTATCGAATTTAAACAATAATAAATTTCTTGGGGGCTCGAATTTCTACGGGGAGAGCACAAAAGTTTTAATTTGGGGAAAACAATCTTCCTGTATAACACAAAACGTCTCCCAAGGGTTTGTATTGCCCCTTATTTTTTCACAATATACACAAGCTGTAGGTCAAAACCGATGTACCTAATAAAGTTTCAATGACACCCCCTTCAAACCTCAAACAAAGGGAACGAATGGCTTATACAAAAATTGATAGATTTTTGTCTTGGTTGATGCCCACCACCTAAGCTTAACAAACAAGACAAAAGCTATGATTGACTTTAGGGGAGGGAAAGGGAAACCCTAGAACCGTTAAAATTAAAGGACCAATTCGCCACGAGTTCCTCACACAAAAACCCTTGTTAACGATTTAGACAGGGCCCAAATGGGATGAAAACTTTAAAATAATTAGGCATAAGATGTGCAGACGACAAATTTTTTATCAAACTCTCTCAGTTTAGAATAGATAAAACCCTCTCACATTATTTTTTTAGACAGTAATCGAAAGTGTTGTCTTTTTTTAACACTTGGGAGGGAATTGCAGCAGTAAAAAACAAAAAAAATTTAAATATAAAAAATCCATTAAACCATATAAATGTGTGACGATGTAGTCTTTATACAGAAAATTTTTTATAAAAAAAAAACTAAAAAATTAAATGACCGTACATCCACAAAAACCATCAAAATTTTTATGTCAGAAAGAAGTGGTCGCCCTTTCTCTATTTCAACGAAAACAGAAGACACCGAAAATCTTTTTTTTTTTCTGCCCTCCAGTAAGGCTTTTTAAAAAACAAGCAATAAACATTTTAAATATTAATTTTTCATTTTTACTTTTTAAAATATAAATATTAATTTTTTAAATTTTTTTTTTTGCAAACTTTTCAATTTTTCAATTTTTGGGGACAGTTTTAACTATTTTTTCAGTTGAAATTATTCATATTAAAAGCGCAGCTCTGGTTATAACTGCTCCTTTTTTTTAAAAAATAACATCCTATTTCCATTTTATTTTTATCTTATGTTAAATTATAACACGTCTGTACAAAAAATTTCCTTTTTGGGATGCAATAAAGTATATATTATTATTATTAATTATTATTATTATTAATTATATATTATTATTATTATTATTATATTATTAAAATTATTATTATTATTATTATTATTAAATTATGTAATGTATGTATATGTATGTATGTAATGTATGTATGTATGTATGGTAATAGTATGTATGTATGGTATGTATGTATGTATATGTATGTATGTATGTATGTATGTATGTATGTATGTATGAATGATGTATGTATTAATGATGTATGTATGTATGTATGTATGTATGTATGTATGTATGTATGTATGTATGTATGTATGTGAATGTATGTATGTATTATGATATGTATGTATGTATGTATGTATGATATGTATGTAAAAATGTATGTATGTATGTATGTATGCATGCATGCATGCATATGCATGCATGCATGCATGAGAGCATGCATGCATGCATGCATGCATGCATGCATGCATGCATTGCATGCATGCATGATATGTATATGTATGTATGTATGTATGTATGTATGTAATATGTATGTATGTATTATGTATGTATGTATGTAGTATGTATGTATGTATTTGTACGTACGCTCGTT
>NW_027625502.1:5000-6971 GCF_034508935.2 Berghia stephanieae
CAACTAAATCATAGAGCGTTACACGCTTACAATATTGATCTGTTTAGTAGGTGAGTATGTTGGTAGTAGAAACTGTCCGCTTAATTGGACAGTCCTTGCATTTTGTCGAATTGTTATAAAAAAGCGTAAGCAAAATTTGACTGGTAGGCATGACATATTTTTTAACTTATGATTTAATATAGCGCAATGTCCACTAAAACGCTTTTGAAAAAGCTTCCAGTCAAAGGCCTTTTTCAATATATAGAATAAAACAAGACGTATGGAGGCAATGTTTAATTAATTTTTTTCGACAAAGATAACGCCTGTTACCGGCTAGGAGCTAATATTTACACATGAGTACGGTGAATTAATGTCAGTATGGGATTTTCTTCCAAGACTCTTCCCAGATAGATTTTAGTAATAGATAGATAGAAAAAAATAGATAGATAGATAGATAGATAAAATAGATAAAAATAGAAGATAGATTAGATTAGATAGATAGATAGAATAGATGGGTAATAGATAGATAGTAAATAAGTAGATAGATTAAAATAAAATAGTGGATAAATAGATAGATAAAAATAGATAGATAAGAAAATAGGGTAGGTAGATAGATGGGTAAATTAGATAGATAGATAAATTAGTAGATAGAGATAGAAGGTGGAGAAGATAGATAGATAGATAGATAGATAATAATAGATATAGATAATAAAAAGATAGAGGATAAAAGACAGATTAGTTGATTGATTGATTGATATAAAAGATAATTAGATAGATATATAGTTTTAAATTAGATAGATAGATAGATAGATAGATAGATAGATAATAATAAAATAGATAAAGATTAATAATAATAATAATAAAAATTATATATATATATTATATATATATATAATAAATATATATATATAAATAGTAAATATATAGATAGATAGATTGATACGTATATAGAAAGATAATTGAATTGTTAACTCATTTTCATCTGGAGGTGACTTTGGACGTTTGGAAAGTCACCTACTCAAATATAAACAATTTGATTGCACAAAAAAAGAAAAGAAAAAGAAAAAAAACAAACAAACAAAAAATACAAAAAATTAAAAACAAAACAAAAAATTACAATCCCAATACAAACAAGTAAACCAAATTTAAAATCGAACAAAATAAAAGAAATAAAAAGAAAACTAACAAAGATTCAAAAAAAAAAAAAAGAAAAACAGCCCCCCCCCCCCAATAAAAAAGAGGTGCAAACTCCAAAATTCGTATTGAAACATGATTTCAGTTCAAATCCACCTTTTCATGTCTAATTAACCGATTCCGTTGTGATTACGATGAGTCAATGTCGTAATATTAGCAATTACAAACCTTTAGAAGATGTTGCCATATCATTAAAATTCAGACAAAGACAAAGCTTCTCACCGCCTCGTACTAAATTTAACCACCTGAGTGCGGTATGAGAAATGCGTGTAATGATTTGAGCGAATTCTCTGACTGAACGTAGATTTTGCCAGATAAAATGTAAAAAAAAAAAAACTAAACAAAAAAAAAAAAAAAAAACACCAAAAAAATAATAACAAAAACAAAAACAAACAAACAAACAAAACGAAAACCCCCTATACCTGTGTAAATGTTTTAAGTCAATAACCCAAATTGTTATATACAAGTTGTAATGGAAATACTCCAACAGTCGTGCACATGCCCTTACAAGTTAAAAAACGCAAATTGTTAGGATATCAAGGTGTAATGGCAATTATCCAAACAGGGTGCACATGCTTATAATCTAATAACCAAATTGTTATGGTATCAAGGTTGTAATGAAATATTAATTTACAACATTAATCATGAAAGCAATAACGATAAAATTATACATAAGTTTTATCATTGTTTCAGATGCATCTTTTACTTGAACATTTCAAACCCTTTAAAAAACTTGTCCCAAATTTTGGAAACAATTATATCCAATGAAAATTTTAAAGTTTAAAGGAAAAAAATTTA
>NW_027625503.1:0-6975 GCF_034508935.2 Berghia stephanieae
ATTTTCGGTTTTTTCAAAGGGCCCCCCCCTTTTTAAATTGCAAAAAAAAAGGTTTTAAAATTTTAAAAGGGGGCCTTTAAAAAAATTTTTTAAAAAAAAAAATTTTAAAAAAATTTTTTCATTTTTAGCCATTCCTTTTTGGTAAAAATTTTTTTGCCCAAAACTTTCCCTTTTTTTTAAAAATTTTTTTAAAAAAAACTTAGTGGCACTAAAGTTTTTTTTTTTTTGGGGGAAAAAATTTTTTGGGAAAAATTTTAATTTTTTTAAAAAAAACCTTTAAAAAAAATTTAAAAAAAAATTTTTTTAACAAGATTTTAAAAAGGCCCCCAACCCAAAAATTTCCCCCTTTTTAGGAAAAAACAGGGGAAGAAACTACCTTGGGAAAACCCTTTTTTTGGGGTTCGGGAATCCAAAATTGAAATTTTTTTAATCAGGGCCGAGTTTTTTAAAAAACCCCCTTTTTTTGGAAAACCCAAAAATTTTAAAATTTTTTTTTAAAAAAAAAAAAAAATTTTTTCCCAAAAAACGTTTTTTAAAAACAATTTTGGGGGGGTTTTTGGGGAACCAAAATTTTTGGGCCCCCAAAAAAACAAAACCTTAGGAAAATTAAAAAAATTTAAAAAAAATTTAAAAAATTTTTAAACCCCCGGTTTTTCTTTAAGGGAAATTTTAACCAATTTGAAATTTTAATAATTTTTATAAAAATTTAAAAACTGGGTTTTTTGGGGTTTAAAAAATTTTTCTTTTAAAAAATCGCTAAAAATTTTTAAAAAATTTTTTAAAATTTTTTAAAAAAGGTTCTTTAATTTTTAAAGGGGGAAAAAATTTTTTTAAAAAAAAACCCATGGAAAAAAGGGAAAAACAAATACCCTTCCCTTTTTTTTAAAACTTTTTTTTCCCCCCCCTTTCCTTTTTTTTGGGGGGTTTTTTTTTTTCCCCATTTTTTCCAATTTTCCTTTAAAACCAAAAAACCCCCAAAATTAACGGGCACCCTGGATTTGGGCCTTTATTTTAAAAATTTTTTTTTTTTTTTTGTTTTAAATTTCAGAAAAATTTTTAAAAAAATTTTTTTAAATTAAAAAAATTTTTTTTTTTTTTTTGGGGTTTTTTAATTTTTTTTCCCTTTTTAAACCTGGATAAAATTAAAAAAGGGTTTTTTTTTTCCCCCCAAAAATTTTTTTTTTTAAAAAGGAAAACCACGAAAAACACCCCCCTTAAAAAGGGAAATTTTTAAAAATTTTTTGGGGAAAAGGGGGGAAAAAAAAATGGGAAAAATTTCAAAAAAAACCCCGCAAAATAAAAAAAAAAAATTCTTGGGTTAGTTCCTTTTAAGTAATTTTTCCCTTTTTTTGGAAAGTAAAAAAAATTTTTTTTAAAAAACCGGGCTTGCCCCGGGGGGGTTTTTTTAAATTTTTTTCTGCCCCCAAAAAAAAAAATTTTTTTTTTTTTTTAAAAAACTTTTTAAAAATTTCACCAAAATTTCTTTTTTCCCCCAAAAAAAAAAAAAAACCTTCAGTTAAAAAAAAAAATTTACCCCGGGGCCCCAAAAAAAATTTTAAAACAGGGGTCCCAAAACAAAAACTTTTAAAAAACAAAAAAAATAATTACCCTACCCCTTTCCCTCCCCCCTTTTTTACCCCCCTTTTTTTTTTTTTTTAATTTTAAAATAAAAAAAAATTTTGGGTTTTTGTCTTTAAAAAAAATTTAAAAAAATAGTTAAAAAATTTTTTTTTTTTTTTAAAAATTTAATATTTAAAAGTTTAAAAATTGGAAAATTTTTAAAAAATTTTGTTTTTTGGAAAAGGGGGGTTTTATGTAAATTTTTAATGTATTTTGTTTGGGGGTTTTAAAATTTTCCCTTTTTTTGGGTTTTATGAAAATTTTGGGGGGGGTTAAAACCCCTTTTTAAAAATAAAAGCCCAAATTTTTTTTATTTTTGGGGGTTTTTTTTTTTTTTTTTTTGTTTTTTGGGGGGGGGGGGTTTTTAAAAAAAACCCCAAAATTTTTAAAATTTGAAAAAATTGAAAAAGCCGGAAAAATTTTTTAATAAAAAAAATTTTCCTTAAGATTAAGAAAATTTTTTTTTTTTAAAAAAGAAAAAGGGAAAAAGGGAAAAGGGTATAAAAAAAAGGGCCCCAAAAACCCCCAAAACCCCAACCAAAAAACATCAAAAATTTTAAAGGAAAAAAAAAAAAAAAGAGGAAAATTGGTTTGGAAAAAGGGGGAAAAAAAGAAGGAGAAGAGGGGGAAAAGGAAAAGAAAAAAATTGGGGGCCCGGAAAAGGGGGTTTTCCCCCCCTTTTTTTTCCCCAAAAAGGGGGAAAAAAAATTTTTTTAAAGGGGAAAAAAAAAAAATTTTTTCCCCTTTTAATATTGTTTAAAAGGGGGGGGTTTTGGGTTAAGGATGGGTAAAAATTTTTTTGGGGGGGTTCACCAAAAAAAAACATTTTTTCCAAAATTTTCCCCCACTTCTTAACCCTTTTAAGGTTTAAAAAAAAATTTTTTTTTTTAAAAAAAATTTAAATTTTTTATTAAGTGGTTTTTAAAATTTAAGGGGGTTTTTATGGGTTTAAAAAAAAAAATTTTTTCCCCCTTTTACATCATCAGAGGACGAACTAAAAATGGGGGAAGAGGAAAATTTTGAATATAATAAAAACCTGCAATAAAATCTATATCAGGAGGAAGTTTAGTCAAACTTACGTACTGTACAGCTCGCGCACAATTTCTCCTCATATAAAATAATAAAATTCCTTTATAGCATCCCATAGGAGAAATTTGTCTCTCAGGGTCCTATTCAAGGGAAGAATGAATAATCCAGGCGTCAGGGAATGGAGATGGGATGAGTGGTGGGGGAGTAAATTGTCATTGGGTGACCTTTTAACAACCATGTAACTTTGTGTACATACCATGGTCGAACTCAACAAAAAGGCAAGTGACTGACTCGATCAATATGTTGATAGGAACCTATGCCTAATAAAGGCGGAAATGATGATGTGACAACTGATGATTGGTAACTGTGACATGCAACATTTCGAAATGCCTGATGAAAACTGATTGGGGTTTAATGAGATTATATGTGAAGCCTGATTTGTCTTTTCTTTATAATTGGGGACGGTGCTTTACTAGGACTAGGTCTTTGAAGCGCATTTAGTAATGGTAGTGGCTCTGAGAGTGGTAGGGGTTGTTAGAATGGATGGAGGCGGATGGTAGAGGGGAACAGAGGAATAAAAACATAGGCATTGTTCCAAACTTGCCCTTTTTCTGATGTAATGTATGTGGTTAGAAAGGGGGGGGGGGGGGGATAGGGGGGAGATAGTGATTGGGTAGCTAGGTCTGTCAGATCTCATGAAAGTACTTTGTGATAGACGACCTTCCTATCCTAAGGGTTTTAGGCAAGCAATTGTTATTGTCTGAAAACCGGGATAAACCCGGGCCTACTTGGGGCTTTCATGCCTCTGAAGGCTGCTATTCATTTAAATTTTTTTTTTTTTTCATTTCAATATTTAAAGATATTTTAAACGGGTCTTATGATGTGAAGGTTGGTCCCCTAGCTAAATTATTAGGGTATTCGCTTCTACATGCTAAGGGCAAGTAGGAGATTTTTATTTGACCCCACTGACCACCCCAGGAATGATGGGGAATCTGTTATTGTTAGATCTAGGTGGAAAGTATCTTTACAATAACCTGTGTCCTATCCTAGGGGTGCAAGTGCAATTACTATTGTCCGTTTCACACTAAAGAAACAGAGATAAACTCCGCTAACACCAGCCTCATCTGCAGCTTGAAGAAGTGAAGGAAGAATACTTTGATGCGATTACTTTCAGCATGATGTCTTTCTGCGGATGTGGTCTGGTGTATGACACTCGCTTTGGATGGGAAGGTTCCTGGTTCGAGCCTCGCGCCTCGGCACATAGTTGAGTCCTTGGAAAAGGCTCTTTACTTACATTCATCTACACTGTACTCAGTGTAAAATGAGTACTGGCCGGTTTCGCAGCGATGTCTTTGACCGAAAATTGTTATATCGCCTAACAGGCGCATGTCTCGTCCTAAATGTTATATGTTGCTGTTGACCAGGGTCCACTTGTAATAAGCGCTTCTTTGAGCACATTTAGTGGATATTGCGTCTATATAAAGCTAAATTTTAATTTATTTTTTTAAAAAATGTCTTGTTACTTGACACTTGTGGCTCTCACCAGTATGGTCTTCTTTGCTTTTGTACCCAAAAGATACCTTAGTTGTCCTTTGAATAAACACCATGCATGTGGCCCATCAACAGGAGAACCTCTCATAGCTCAATATATTTGCAGCGCTGTGCTGCGGGCTGAAACCTGAGTTATTCCAGCATTCCCATGTGGAATAATCCCTAAGACAAATTTTCCGCAAGTGGACTATTAAAGGGAAATTTATAATTATTATTTACTTTATTTGTGAGAATGGTTCCTGTTTCACATATTCATTTAATGAGTACGCAAGCAGTAGCAAATCATGGTCATCTATGGCATTGAAATTAGAATGAAATGGCCGAAGTGATAAGGAATAAGTAAGAGAGGTGTCAATTATGCGCAAATGACAATGGAGACAGTGTGTGAGTGCCTGTGTGTTGCATGTTGTATCATATTGAACACAAGTCGTAACTGTCAAGTATGTAACAGTATTTCTTCGGTGGTTTTTTCGAATTAACAGGGCGCACTAATAATGATAACTTGAATTAATCAAATCATTTTTTACATTGGCTAGGTGATGAAATTTAGTTCAAGTAAGGAATGGAATGGACAACTAAAAATAATAAGGAAAAAAATTTGGGATATTCGAATGAGTTAAGTTCAAGGGCCAACTGTACTTCAATATATTACCTTTCACTTTTAATGTCTATCCAGTGAAATAAATTTTTATTTAAATTTGAACCGTACGGACAACATCTTGTGTAATGTGTATTTGAATGAAATTTTAAAAACAAGACCACCAAGTTTGAAACAACATTTTACGATTTTTAACAGCTTTGGTATAACCGCAAGAGAGGATTACCACGCAATATCCACTGAATGTGCTCAAAGCGCTTTTCAAAGTTCCTGGTCAACAGCAACATTTAACATGTAGGACGGGACATGAGCCTGTTAGGCGATATTACAATTTTTCGGACAAAAGACAACACTCGCTAAAACAGCCCAGGTATCATTTTTTACACCTGAGTTACGGGTGAGGATGAATGTGAGTAAAGAGTCTTTTCCAAGGACTCAACTATGCGCCGAGCCCGAGGCTCGAACCCAGGACTTCCGAATTAGATATCTTATTTTTATTTTTGTTGTTTGTATTTTTGTAATGTTTACGAATGGCTCTGACTTCTGCTTAGTAGTGAAAATGCGTCATAGTTTGTTATTTTACTCTCTCATCCGATTATAATTTTATAACGGTAATCTCATCATTTAAGCTGGGATGATGAAATAAAAACAAATTTTCCTTAAGCATTAAGGCAAACGTGCAATCTATGTGCAAGGTCTGTTAACACCAATACATCAGACCTCATTGTTTAATGAAAATCTCAAAAAATTACACAAAATAATGACCAGTTGCAACAATGTTTAACGAGGCCTATATTGCAATCGGATGTCAGACCAGCATTATATGCATATAAAGATAACATTCCCTTTTTTCTCCAATGGGTAAATTTTGGGGGGGGGGTTTTGGGGGGTGGGCCCGGAAAGGGGGGGGGGGAAAAAAAAAATTTGTGAGCGACTAAGCTAGCCCAGCTAAAATCACGCACTGGGACTAAGTTGGCCAAGATTTAGTCACTTGCTCGAGTCGGACTTGATCGTTTAGCCCTCGGGACTAGTAACTAAGAAACGGCGTCCAAAAAAAAGATGGCGGCCAATGTTATACACTCGTTCGCGAGAAAAAAATACATAGAAAAAGAATTATAACGACAAAAGTAATCTGTTATATTTTCAAGCTAATGGAAAGGGTTTTAAAAGGGTCACAGTATCGTCGAAAGCACACATTTTTTGTCCGGGAAACTAATAAATCTATGAATTTTAGTGACTCAGTGAGTCTGAGTCTGAGATTTCACTTCGCTTGGTTCGAAGTTAGATTAGAATTAGAGAATAACAAACACACAACTAGCTTATTTTTTTAATATAAAAAATTATGTTTTTTAAAAGCTAAAACACCCCCTCCCCCCTTTTTATTTTCTTTTTTTGTGCCAAGCAAGCAAGCGAAGTTACTCCTCACATGACGTGATTCGTACGACATGCCCTATGACACTGTCATTGACAGAAACTGCCAAAACAACTGTCAACACATGAAAAGGCGGCAGCTGTGCTTTTCAAATTCGTCAGAGAACACTGATTCAACGGGAGAGGGTTTTCGGGTCAGACTTAATCCCACGATTCGTTAACGACGATGAAAATACGAACATTCCTTTTCATCGTGAACACATTTTTATACTTTGTGATCTTGTAAAAGACGCCCGTTGATCGTCTTCTCTGGAGGAAAGGTTTAGTATTTGATCACCCCGTTTTAAATGTGGCCTTGAGCAATCCTCTCGCCTATTCCATTTTCCCGGGACTGCACTGCGGCTGATGTCTGGGTTATTCCCCGTATTCCCTTGGGAAATTCCCCAAAGGGCAGACAAAAATTTCCCCCCTTGGAGAAAAAAAGGGGAAAGTTATTTTATATCAAAAATCTGGTTCCCGACAAACCGAATTTCAATATGGGCCTCGTTTTAAAAATTGTTGCACGGACATTTTTTTGTGTAATTTTTTTTAATTTTTTATTATAACAATGACCATGATGTTTTTGGGGTTTTCAGACCTGCAAAAAATGACCCTTGCCTTTTAAAAATTAAGGAAAAAATTTGTTTATTTTTCCCAACTTAAATTATGAATTTAAACCCTTTTAATATTAAATAAAAAGAAGTAAAATACAAACTTGACCTTTTCAATACGAACAGAAAACAACCATTCGAAACATTTCAAAAAAT
>NW_027625504.1:0-6973 GCF_034508935.2 Berghia stephanieae
AGAGAATTTTATTGAAGGTACAAAGTAAACGGGGCCTCTTCTGTTAGGGTACGATCAAGCCACGTCCGGTCCCAGAGGATTGTTGATCTTAAAAAGGGGAATTAAAACACAGAGATAAACTAAGGAATAAAATAAGCAAGTAACTTAATTACACTAAAATAATATATCTTTTAATAAAGTAAAAGCAAGGGGTCTATTTTTGATAAAACAATGATCAACATGCATGACGATAACAACAATAACGACAACAATTAACACTACATGCCTACACATCACCACACTGTAGGTAGGAATCATTCGTCACGCGACAGCGATCACGACTCACAACATTATACCAACTGTCGTCGTCACCATCGACGCTGTCCGCGTCCAACATCATCGTCGTCGTCATCATCATCCCCACCACACCCGCATCATCATTATCACATCATCATCATCATCACCCATCACATCACCAACCCCAACATCATTCATCACCCATCATTCATCATCTCATCATCATCATCATCGCCATCATTTTATAATCTTTCACATTCTTCTGATGAGCCCAGAGAGCAAAAAAAGGGTTAGTCAGATACGTCTAAATACGCATCAAATATATACGGCCCGAGCCGCCCCAAAACAAACCAATCCCTCTCTCAAATCATCCCAACAATTTACTAAAATGATTTTACCAATCCATCAATACAAAAGATGTATAAATGATATAATGATAAACAACAATGAAAACGAACGATCTCCTATCCCAAATCATTATGACAATAACAACATAACAAATTTGTTTCACATACATAAGCTTTTAGAAATTCCTCAATTTTAAAACATATTATGATACTAGAAAATCATTTCATAAAAAAGTCAGCATAAACCTAAGTCTAAAACTAACTTTATTAAAGCCCAAACAACGTGAGTCACCATAAGTAACTCACTCTATTTTCCTGAAATCATCTCAATTACACCCCCAGAGTCAATGAGTAACTTGTGAGTAAAATGACTGACATACACCGTATGTCAGCGGTTTAACATGACTTCTGTCGTTTTATAGACGACGTCATCGCGATCTCCCACGTAATTACGAGTCGGGCCTGATTACATGATGAAGCCAGAAAAGCCAACGAAGGTTTATGTAGATACGTCTTTACGCATAAAATTTATACGGCCCGAGCCGCCCCAAAACACCAACGTTTCTCCCCCATCACCATAAAGACAATTCAATGTAAATTATCTCCGTAAAACATATATCGCCCCAGAGACAAGGACATGGTTACATTCCAGCGGCAACACCATCCCTTTCCAAGATAAGACTAACCAACGTACTCACAACGTTATCATTATGTAAGAAAAAAACATCAAATATCAAAATCATCATAATACCATAATTCCAGTCTTAATATTTTATTTATTATTATTATTATTATTATTATTATTATTAATATTATTATATTATTATTTTTAAATTATTATTATTTTTATTTTTTAAAATTTATTATTATTATTATTATTATTATTAATGATCTCTAAAATCTTAACATAAAAAATTTAGTATAAGAAATATTCTTGGCAGCAACTCACCTTGGAAAAAGAGGAATTAAAAACACAAAGATAAACTAAGGAATAAAATAAGCAAAGTAACTTAAGTTACACTAAATAATATATCGTTTAATAAAGTAAAAGCAAGAGTGAAGTTGCACAGAACGGGCTGCTCTTTATAAAGGGCCTAAAAGTATGTGGGGGGAAACCCCTGGTGGAATTTTAGTTTCCATATAAGTTAAAGGGAAATGTTGAAAGAGTTGCTAATTTTAAAACCACATAAAATTCTAAAAAAATCAAGCTTTCCACCAAACGGGATGGCTATGTCCATAAAGGTAACTACGCTCTCCACCAATCGCTGCAATTAAAAAGGGGGGCGAGATTGGAAATGAGGGGAAATGATAAACACATTCTACTCACAAATATACAAATACACAAAGACGGATTACCGTTAGGTCTACCAAGCTGAATATTCAAATTCAATACATTTCTCACCAATGAGCGCACAGGGATGTACCACAAAGAAGATAACGTCAGAACCAAACAGTCTTAGGAAGAGTAGGTATGAGTCAGAGAGACAGGAAGAGAGAAGGACAGTTAGGTAGATGAAGAAATAAATGAGAGAGGGAGAGAGGAAAAGAGGAGATAGCGAGGGAGAGAGAGAGAGAGAGAGAGAGAGAGAGAGAGGGGAGATGAGAGCGAGAGAGAGAGAGGGGAGAGAGAGAGAGAGAGAGAAAAGAAAGAGAGAGAGAGAGAGCTCAGACGAATGATCAGCAAGGTAATTCCAGCATCAAATATTAATATACAATCTCCATCGATTAATATTCAAATTAACAATGCTCATGACATAAATCAAATACATTGAACACATTCACAATTTCATACGAACGATCAATACTCATAAACAAAATTGTTTATTCAGTAATTCCAGTATTTAGATTAACAATATTGTCATACATTTGAGCCCAATACAAATCAAAAGATTTTAAAAAATCAAAAATGAATATATATGTGCTGTTTCGCTAATATCTTATTTATCTCTTCTACAACCCCAAAAATAAATCAACTAGTGCATAACCCAACAATCAGATAGAGATAGATATATGAATAGGTAAATAGATAGAAAAGATGGGTAGATAAATAGATAAATATAGATTTGATATATATATTGAAGATAGAGAGAGAAAAAAGTGTGTGTGTGTGTGTGTGTGAGAGGAGGAGAGAGAGAGAGAGAGAGAGAGGAGAGAGGAGAGAAAGAGAGGGGAGAGAGAGAGAGAGAGAGAGAGAGAGAGAAGAGGGGAGAGAGAGAAGAGAGAAGGGAGTGTTAGTTCACACTTTCATACAAAAAGGACGCCCTGTAACTGTAACACGATACACTTGAGTGAATTTCAATCTTGCGTAGAATCCCCAATCAGACATTCCATCAAACACACAGTACAATTTCTACGGTCCCCGGTTCAAATCCCACTATTATACAGAATGACAATCAGAAATGTGGGGGTTACAAATGATGAAAGAAACCCTCAAACAGACTGCTACCCAGGTATTTGAGATCTAAGAAACCTGGTTAAAAGTTAACAATCAACACACAGACATACTGGCACCCAGGGATTTGCGAGCTACAAACATGATTTAAAAATTCAATAAACACACAACCAGACTAACAATAAGGTATTCGTAACCCTATTACACTGATATTATCTAAATCTGTGGCAAGCGCCGTAAAACCCTTAAAAACGAACATACTACAACTACTACAAGCACCACCGCCATTACTACTACTACTACTACTACTACTACTACTACTACTACTACTACTACGACTACTACTACTACTACTACTACTACTACTATACTACTTCCCACTTTTACTTCTACTTCTACCACAACAATACTACTACCACTACCACCACCACATCATCAACATCATCAACATCATCATCATCACTACTACTACTACAATCACACCACCACTCATCACTGCTACTGCAAACGCCACCACGACATCATCATAATCAATACCAACTATCATCACCACATCAACACTCCCGCCACTTCCACTACAACACCCATGAATCATCACCACAATTACTACTAAAACCCCCATTATACATCATTACCACCGCTGCAACAACCATCACCACCACATTATCATTAATAAAATTTTGATTACAACCACCACCACCACATCATCATCACTACCGCGTTACTACAATTCCTCCACCAGATCATCATCCTACAACTTTTACAACAACCACAACCACCACATCATCATTACTAATACACCAGCAACCACCACCATATCATCACCACACCACTACCACTGCATATCACCCCAACTACAACCACTAAACACCACATTATCATCACTACCACAAACCCCAACCACCACATCATCATCACTAAACCACAACCCTCACATTCATCAATACCAGTACGACTACAACCATCACTGCCACATCAACACCCCTACCACTACGATACAACCACCACTGCCACTCATCATCCTCTCTACAACCACACCACCACCACCACATCATCATCACTACTGCTACAGCCACCACCATCAACACCACTACCACTGATATTACTACAACCACTGCCTCCACATCATTATCACTACTTCCATACAACTATAGTCAAAAAGCACATCATCATCATACCACTACTACGACACAACAACTGCAGCAACTCCACCTCATCATCACTACAACTACTACTACATGCACCCCCACATCATTCTTCACTACAAATTACAACCCATGCTACAATCATCATCACTAAAAACTCTTACTACTATTTCTACTGCTACTACTACTAGTACGACTACTACTAGTACGACTACTACCCCACCATCAACACCACTACCACTGATATTACTACAACCACTGCCTCCACATCATTATCACTACTTCCAATAAAAACTACATCACAAGCCATCATCATCATACCACTACTACTACACAACAATCCCAGTAAAACTCCACCTATCATCACTACAACTACTACTACATGCACAACACATCATCTTCACAAACAAATACAACCACTGCTACCACATCATCACTATAATACTACTACTACTATATTTCTACTACTACTACTCACTACTACTACTACTACTACTACTAACTACTACTACTACTAACACGACGACGACGACTACAGGGGTAAATATTTTCATCGGGGGCAGTAATTTCAAATAATAGCGTGCAAAGGGTGTTTGATCATCTTTTTTGTGCACCATGATGAATCAATCAATGTCATTTTGTAGGTGTTAAATAGGGCCCCTCACAAATAGTATGATATAATACTAGACTAGGCTTTTCACAAAAGATTATGTTTTATTATACTAAGAACAGGCCTTTCATAAAAAATTATGTATATCTGAGACTAGGCCCCTCACAAATATGTATATACTAAAAACTAGGCCTCTCACAAAATATGTATAACTAAGACCTGGCCTCTCACAAAATAGTATGTATTACTAAGACAAGTTTTCTCGCAAATACTTGTATATAGTAGGACTACAAAGACTTAGTTGAAGCAAACCTTGAAAATCTTGAAAAATAGAAAGCACCAGGATTAGACTAGAATCAACAAAAGTTGAACTAGATGTGAAGAACTGATTTTTTTCCTGCATTTTATAATCTGTTACTTTTTTGTTACGATATTTGACGTCATCAAGCCCCAGGAACGAGATTGGCCATATGTGGGCGGTGGGGGCGGTGGCCAGCAGGGATGGTGAGGTCATGGAGGATGATTGGGGTATTCAGCGGAGAAAATGGTGGGTTATATTGGAGGGCCCGGGGATGGGTAATGGCATGATCAAGATGTTGGAGGAGTTGTTGGTGGCGAGGTGATGATGGGGATGTAGATGGTGGAGCAACAATAGTGACATTGTTGGTGAAGGTGGCTTGTTGGGTGCCCGGGATGATGGAAATCATGATGGGAGGGTTGGGGTGGTGAAGGGATGATGAGGGGAAGTGATGATGATGGCAATGGTTGTAAAGGGAGGTAATGGTGGAGGAAGTGAGGGTTTGGTGGTATGGTGGGGTTGTTAGTGATTGTGATGAAGAGATTGTGTTCGTCGAGGAAGGTGGTGGTGGGGAATTTTGTGGGGAGGAGAGGATGCTGGAGGTAGATTCAGTGATAAAGTGAAGGTGGTGGTGTGTTCTGGACTTGGGTACGAGTTGATTCCAACGGTTGGGGCCGGTGAGTTACATTCGTGTTCTTGTTGCAAGATGATTGGGGTTGGCATTCGCATGGATTTAAAATACAGATAAGTGTGCTTCCCCGGTGGGGGTGTAATTGTTTGTGTTTCATGCCCAAAACCCAAGTGCCAGTGGGGCGGACTGGGGGCCCTACAGGAAGCCCGAATGGTTTGGGGCAAATGTTGTTACAATTGTCTTGAAGACGGGGATAGGATGTGATTTGTTTGACTCTTTCTGGATGGTCACCTTGACCCTGGGTTTGGAACTGTCCATTTACGGGATCTTTATTGTTGAACCTGCTTCTATCATTTTCGCCAAGCCATGGCTTTTACTTATTACCACTAACCTCACATCATGGTCTCTTCTATCAAAACCCCCTATGACTCTCCCTTTACTTCCTTTCATCCCTTCCAAAGCTATCACCTCCCAACACAACCATTGCCATCAGAATCGCCTCCCATCATCATCATCTTCACCACCATAGCCCTGCCGGGGTGATTTCCATCATCAGTCACCTGCCTTGCCATTTTCACCCTCATTTCATGCTGCTGCTTTTCCCTCTTCTACATCCCTTCCACTTTTTTTATCAACAATACTTTCTTCAAACTTGAGCTCTGCTGGTGCAATCTCTGCCCATCTGACCCCAAAATTACTCTTAGAACGCCATGATCATTTTTAAAATGGCTTTATCGTCCCCCGCCACCTTGCAAGGCAAACAAGGCAAGCAAGTCAAGCAAGTCAAGCAAATCAAGCCATCAATGGTGACTCTTATCACCATTGCCTCTTCACCAAATGGTGACTCTCATCACCCTTGCCTCTTTCACTTCAATGGTGACTCTTATCACCATTGCCTCTTTACCAGCAATGGTGACTCTTATCCCCATTGCCTCTTTCACCAGCAATGGTGACTCTTATCACCATTGCCTCTTTCACCATCAATGGTGACTCTCATCACATTTCCTCTTTTACTATCAATGGTGACTCTTTTCACCCTTGCCTCTTTCACAGCAATGGTGACTCTTATCACCATTGCCTCTTTCACCCTCAAAGGGGACTCTTATACCATTGACTCTTTCACCATCAATGGGGACCATACACCCTTGCCCTTTCACCTCAATGGGATCTTACACCCCTTTCCCTTTCATCGGCCCTTCCAAATTTTTTTTTTAAGCCTAATTATACACTCAACCTTAAAAATTTCATTTCCCGTTTTAAAAAATTTAATGGCA
>NW_027625505.1:0-6973 GCF_034508935.2 Berghia stephanieae
TATTTTAATTATTGTTTTGATGCAATAAATTTGAAAAACCACATTTTGGGAAATCATTTGGAAAAAGGAAAAAAAATTTTTTTTTTCTCATAAAATCGGTCTAGAAACCCCCTTTTTTGAAATAGATTTGTTTTTTAAAATGTTTTCTAAAAATTTTAAAAATTTTTAAAATGAAAATTTCCCTTTAATTTTTCTGGTCGTTATTTTTGATTTCTTTATCATTTTTTCATTTGTCAATGGCATAAACGGGGCTCATGAACCTCGTTTGATTCAATATTTTTAATACCATTTTTCCCTTTTTTTAAAATAGTGAGCCCTAGCCTTGCAAAAAAGGAAGTCATGAGCTTTTGAATAGTGGTAATATAAAAAAAAAAGGGGGCTCGGGGTCAGTAAACCTTCTTATAAAAAAAGAAACAGAAGAAAAGGGCTCGTCGTCCAAGCCACTTTGCTTTTGGGTTTATTGCACAACCATTGGTCGTTTTTGGGTCAACCATGGTTTTGAAGTGACAAAAAAAAAGTCCCCGCTTGATAGCCGAATAAAAGGACATAAAATTGTGTGTTCATTCTGTAATGAAAGAAATTGGGTGTGTGTTGTGTGTGTGGTGGGGGTGTGTGTTTTTGTGCTCGCGGGGGAAAGGGTTTACAAAAAATTTTAAAAATTTCTACTCGCTAGCCAAAAGGATGAGCTAAAGACATGTTGGCAACCAGCAAATCAAAAGAGCAATCGTTGATTGGCCCAAAAATCTCGGGGAATCTTTTAAAAGAACATCAAATTTGTAAAGCGATATCCTTTCCACCTGCCCAGTGGAAGAACTTTTTTAATGAAATTAAGGCTCTGTAAAATGTTTATAATGGTAGGCTCCACCCTCTCTTTTTTTTTCGGGTGTAAAATTGGGGGACGGCGAAGGCTTTTTCCGAAAACAAAATTGATTTTTGGGAAAAAGGGGTTAAAGTTTCCCCAAAACAATCCCAATCGGTCTATCTCTAATGGGCCCCCGTTCGCGTCCCGTCGGGGAAAACCAGTAGAAATAGGGAAAAAAGACAGGGCGGGGGAATTTGTGGGACGGGGCCTCTTTAAAAAACAAAACAAAAAAAACCCTCCCCGCCCCCTCCCCCCTCCCCCTCATTGTCATCCCGCTCAGACAACGGGGGCCCAAGATGAGACGTGCCGTTTTGACGCCCCTTGGGGGCGTGGTCCCTACGGGGGGAACGACGCAAGCGATACTAAATTTAAACAAAAAGTATATGTGCTAAATTTTTTTAATTTTTTCAAGTTTTAAAATTGAGCTTTTTTGTTTGGTTGAAATGCTAATCTACGGAAAAATTAGGGCGGCACCCAAACAAATTCGCTCTATTGACCGACCCCCCCGGCTTACAACCCCAAAAGCTATCCACCTCACTCCCAATCTTCATAGAATCGAAAGACTGGGCCTTTTTCACTCATTTTCCAATTTAAAAGATAAAATTTTTATTTATTCTGTTTTCAACCGGGCAACGGGTCCCGCTTCATCGTAAATTTTGGGGTCAGTCTAGTTTCTCTGTCGTATGGGGGTGGTGGATCAGGTGGAGGTTTTAGGGGACCAGTTCAGGGGATCCTGGGTTGAAGCCCAAACCCGGGGCCCAAAAAAACTTGGACCTAAGAATTTGGGTGTTGGGGCCCCGGACCCCCCACGCTCAAAAATTGTGAACCCGGGAAAAGATTATGCATTTATCAGATATTTCAAATAGTGTATGCTTAGCACAAAACAACACAAACACACACACCACAAACACACACACAATAAACGGAAGGGCACACTTTTAACCCTCTCTCTTCTCTCACACACACCACAAACCAAACAAATATTTGTAACATATATAAATTAAAATTTTTTTAAAATATATATAAATATAAATTTTAAAATATTTTTTAAAAAAAAAAATAACGTAGGGGTGTATGTTTGTGTGTGTGCGTGTGGGGTATGTGTGTGTGTTGTGTGTGTGTGAGGGAGGGAGAGAGGGGAAGATTTGAGTGGGGTTTCCTTTTAGGGGGTGTGTGGGTGCTTTGTTTTAAAGTGACGTAAAAGGGCAAAAAACATGTTAATCACATCATAATCTTGCGAAAGTCGTAAAATTAGCCCAAATCCCTTTTTTTTTGTGCCCAAACGCCCCAAAAGGTATTTTCTTTGGTGAACAGATGCTAAAAATAAAATCCTAATTTTGTTCAAAATATAAAAATGGTTACCTTTTTTGTGTTGGTTTTTTTTTACGCCGCTCAATTAGAAACAAAAAAGGGATTTTCCATTAGTTTTTACAAGTTAATTTTGGTTTTTTTTTTTAAAGTAAAACGGTCAAGGAAAAATTTTTGGAATTTACCCCCGGGGAATTTTTAAATTTTAAACTAAAAAATCTTTTAAAAGAAAAAAAATAAAATAAGTTAAAAAATTAAAAAAAAGGGAAAGGGGAAAAAAAGGGGGAAAAAAAAAAAAGGGGGAAAGGGGAAAGAAAAAAAAAAAAGTAGATTTTAAAAAGGAAGGGAAAAGGGGGGGGGGGGAAAAAGGGGGGGAAAAAAAAGGGAATAAAAAAAGGGGGGGTAAAAGGCTTTCCTTTTTTTTTAAAAAAAAGTTTTTGGAATTCAAAGGGCCCCCAAAAAAAAAAATTGGGAAATATGATTGAACCGGGGCCCCCTTACCTTTTTTGTTGATACATTTCCCCCTTTTCAAAGTGAAAATAAAAACCAAAAAACCTTTTTGGGTTTAAAAAAGAGATGGGGAGAAAAAAGAAAAGGAAAAAAAGGGGGAAATTTAAAGGGTAAAAAATAGATAGATGAAAATAGAGAAAAGGAAAAAAGTTAAGGGGAAATAAAAAAAAAGGGAATTTTTTTTTTTTTAAAAAAAAGTTTTTTGCCCCGTTGAACGTTCCCCTTTTTAGTTTGTCCAATTTTTATGTTTGGGGCGTACCCAAAAGGGAAAATTCTAACAATTTTTATACTAGCCCATTTTACTTTTAAGGGGGCCCCCTTTTTTGGAACCCAAAACGCTAAATTTTTGGGGAAAATATATTTTCCCTGAAACCAAAATTCCGGTCCAACCCATTGTTTGACATCGCCCCAAAGACTTTAAAGGGGCCCTTTTTTTTTTTCCCCCCACAGCCTTTTTGGGTTTTCTTGTTTTTGGGTCACCCAAAAATTTTTTAATGGGGCTACCAAAAATTTTTATTCGTCACCCATCAACTTTTTTGGGGGGCCCCCTTTTGGTATGGAAAGGAGCTTAATTGTATAAAAATGTAATTTTCGAACCAATGCACTTTTTAAAAATTTTACCCCTTTTTTAAGATACCAAACCCGTTTTTTAAGGGGTTTAATATGATACTTTTAACGCAGGAAAATTTCCGGGCCCAAATTATGTTTACGATCGCCCAAACGGGTTTCAAAATTTCCCTTAATTTTTATGACAAACCCCCCAAATCAGCAAAAAAGCTTTTTAAGGGTGCTCCCCCTCTATGTTATGACAAATCAAACCAAAATCACGGCAGTTTCTAATGGTGCCCACTGCTATGTTATACGATCGCCCCTTTTCAGCAGCTTCCAATGTGTCCCCCAAACCTACTATGTTAGGGGACGATCCCCCAATAAAAGTTTCAAAGGGTGCTAAGCAATTTTGGGTTATGACGTTAAAACCCTTTTGTAGCTTCTAATGGTGTTCCACTACTATTTTAAACGATGGACCCAATCACCCTAAATTTTCTAAGGGTGCCAAACTACTATGTTATCACGTTCGCCCAATCAGCAGAAGCTTCCAATGGTGCTCACACTACTTTGTTTGACGATCGACCCAATCAGCAGCTTCTAATGGTGCTCACACAAAATATTTTGACGTTCGACCCAATCAGCAGCAGTTTTCTAATGGTGAAACACTAGAACTATTTTATGACGATCGCCCCAATAAACCCAAATTCTAAGGGGTGCTCACACAACTTGTTATTAGGGATCGCCCCAAATCAAAACTTTTTAAGGGTTGCCACACTCTTTTTTAGGGCGATCGACCGAATCGGCAGCAGCTTCCAATTGTACTCACCTAAAATGAAATTTGACGATCGCCCCAATCGCAGCTTTTTTCAAAATGGTGCTCACCTACATTTTTATGACGATGCCCCAACAGCGCAGTTTCTAATGGTGCTCACACAAATATTTTAAGGGACGTTTCGCCCCAATTCACCCAGCAATTCCAATGGTCCCCCCAAACACTATTGTTATGCCCGATCGACCCAATAAACCCAGCGTTTCTAATGGGGGGCTCACACTACTATTTATGGCGATCGACTCAACAGAAAATTTTTTTGCCCCCCGGGGGAAAAACCGGGATCAACTATTGGGCCGGAAAAGTAAAACCCCGGGGCCCTTTTCAGACCCAAAAGGGGAACCCCCACAACATAGTCGCACAAAAATGAAACTTGGATTGCTTTTCAAACCATCATTGTGGGGGGAAATATATTATCGGGAAACTTTTTTTTACGTTGAATAAAAGTAAAAATTCAACTTTCAGCACCCATGTCACTTTGACATAATACTTTTGAGCGATGGGCCACAAATATGAAACATTGTTGGAATTTTCTTCATCCCCCATGGGGGGCCCAATAATATAGCTATACATTTAATACTAGTTTTCATCCCTCCGTTCGGGGAAGGGTTTTAATATACCAAACCCAAATTTTTAAAACCTATTTTCTGCCCTTTCCCGGGGAAGGGTAATAATATCCCTTTAAAAAATTTTTATACGTATTTTATCCCTCCTTTCCCGTGGAAGGTAAAAAATAAACCTAAAACTTTTTTAAACGTATTTTTCGGGCTCCTTTCGGAAAATTTTTTAAAGTTATTTTAAGAATTTTTCCCTTCGTGGATATAAATTTTTATACATTTTTTAGGTAGTTTTCCTCCATTGATTTTTTTTTTTATAATTAAAAATTGGGGACCCCCTTCCAAAAAAAGGCCGGGGTTGTCCGAATTTGGGGGTCAAGGGGCAAAATTTTTCTTTTTTGGGGTTTGATTTTGGGGCTTTTTTGAGACATTGGGGTTTTGTGAAGCTTTAAAAAATAGGGTTCTTGGTTTGTTTTGGTCATGTACCCTTTTTTGACCCCAAAAAAATGGGTTTATACGGGGAATGTTCCCCCCATTAGGAACGGCCGGGGTTTTCGATTTCTTTCTTTTGGGGGGCAATTTTCCCTTTTGGGTGGCGTGTCATCCAAAAATTTCCCCAGCTAAAAAAAAATACTGTTGGGGGGGGGGCAAAAAAATTGGGGGGGTCTACCCCTTTTTGGGGAAATTTTTTTGAGCCCTGGGCCCCCTTACATAAGGGGCCCAAAAGGAAAATTTTTGGGTTAGCAAAATTTTTTTTTTTTTTCCCCCGTTAAAAGGGGCCCTTTTGAGATTTTGATGGGGGGTTTTGAAATTTTTTTTGGGAATTTTGGGAACCCCCGAAGGGAAAAAGTAAAAAAACCATGGGAAAAAAAAGGCCATCGTTTCAAAAGGTTGAGGGATGCCATAATTTTGAATTTAAAATTTTAAAATTTACTTTTAACTTTTTTTTTTTTTTTTTTTTTTTTTTTTTTTTTTTTTTTTTTTCTTTTTTCCTTTTTCCTTTCTTTTTTCATTTTTTTTTTTTTTTCCTTTTTTCTTTTTTTTTTTTTTTTTTCCTTTTTTTTTCCCCTTTTTTTCTTTTTTTTTTTATTTTTCAAAAATCAATTTGGTTTGGGAAAAAAATTTTAAAAAAAATTTTTTTCCATGTAAAAAAAATTTTTTTAAAAGGGGTAGTTTTGGCTTTTTTTTTTTGTTTTGGTCGTTTTTTATACCTACAAGAAAAAAGATTTCGTTTCCCCCTCGAAAGCTGTGTGTGAAATTAAGCAAGTCACCTTGCCCTAGCTTCCCCTTTTGGGGG
The DNA here is from genome assembly GCF_034508935.2 of Berghia stephanieae. Lineage (NCBI taxonomy): Eukaryota > Metazoa > Mollusca > Gastropoda > Nudibranchia > Aeolidiidae > Berghia > Berghia stephanieae. The sequence goes on from NW_027625505.1 coordinate 5,913, forward strand.
GCTTCAAATATGGTAAGCCTGGGTTATCCCGGGGTATATTTGGAATATACCCAAAAAAAATAATTTTTCAAAACCCTTTGGGGAATTGTGAAATCGAAAGAGCGATAACCCCCTAGTTACAGATCATTTGGGAAAAATTTTAGTCAATGTTTACAAAGCATTTTTGGTTTTTTCTCTCTCTCCTCTCTCGCTCCTTTTTTCTCTCTTCTCTCTCTCTCTCCTTTTTCTTTTCCCCTCTTCTTACTTTTTTTTTAAACTAATAAGTGTTTTTTTAAGTGAAAATTAAAATTTTTCATGTGTTTTAAAAATTTGTTAATTGAATTTTTAAATTTTTTATAATCACTTTGTCTGGAATGTAGGAGTAAGTTTTCATTTAATATCCTGTCTTTTCCATATTTTACAGCAACACTGTTTTAAACTTTTTTGGGGACCAGTGTTTTTAGAACAACAGACAAAACTTTAAAATTTTTGGTTTAATATCGTTTACCTATAGGGAATGAGATTAGGGGGGAAGAGTTGCGTCCCTAGATTGGACGTCACCGCGGGGAGTTATTTGTAAAAAAAAACCAAAATACAAAGGGGAAAAACGGCCCCCAAATACAAAAATTTATTTTTCATATTTCAGTACAAAAATGCCCTGACATTTTAATTTTGAAAATGCATTTTTGTACAAGAAATAGAAAAAAAAAATTTTGTATTTGGAGGGGCTTGCCTTTTTATTGGTTTTTTACAAATAACTTCTCCCCCCCGGGGACGTCCAAAACAAGGGGCGTTTCTCTTCCCCTAATCTCTTCCCTATCCATTTCCCCCTGCTGATGAAAAACGAATTTTGTTTTAAAAGTTTGAAATTTCCCTCCTCAAATCCCCTTTTTATTTTTCCCCCGGGTTTTTAAAAAGGAAAAAATCAAACCTTTAAACATGTAGGTTTTTTTTTTGTCTCGGGCACGTAGGTGACCCCCCCCAGGATATTTCCGGCGCTCCGGAAAAAAAATGTCAGAGATGGCCTTGGGGGCATGGAAATCGATTCCTATCACCAATCTTGTAGACTTTCTCTCCCTTTT
>NW_027625506.1:0-6972 GCF_034508935.2 Berghia stephanieae
AAAAATTTCCAAACTAAAAGATGAGGACCCGACAGTACCGGGTTTATGCGGTATAAACAATCTTATTTTAAATTTATGTTTGAGGCCCTACTTACATTTTACGTATTTTACTGCATTTCTTAATTATTTTATTTCATTTTTCGTTCTTCATATCTCATACATAGAAAAAAAAATAACTTTAACAAGCAGGTATTCCCGTTTACAAAGAAAACGAGGAGGGATAAGCAGCCATGGATAGATAATAGAGGGGACAGACAGACAGACATACATACAGAAAGAAAACATATAGATAGATATAGATAGATAGATAAATAGTAGATAGATAGATAGATAGATAGATAGATAGATAGAAAAACAGATATATTTCATAGAAAAATAGAGATAGATAGACAGACCTACGGGAAGACAGAGGGACGGACAGACAGATAGATAGATAACAACAGACAGGCAGATAGATAGATAGATAGATAGATAGATAGATAGATAGATAGATAGATAGATAGATAGATAGATAATAGATAATAGAAAATTTTATTGATTGTTTTGATGGAAGGGTCCAAGGCTTTTGAGAGAGAGAGAGAGAGAGATGAGAGAGAGAGAGAGAGAGAGAGAGAGAGAGAGAGAGAGAGAGGAGAGAGAATAGAGAGAGAGAAATAGAGAGGAGAAATAGAGAGAGAGAAAAAATAGAGAGAGAAGAGAAAGAGAGAGAGGAGGAGAAGAGAAACGTCTGTTGTACTGAAGTAGTTAAAATTCGAAAAATTTGAGATCACAGCTATCTCCTAAAAAAAAAATACATAATTATAAATCAAACGTACATTATATACCAAAACTATAATGACGATCGGAGGACAAGGGTGATGGGAGGATTAATCAATCAACAGTTACACTCACCCTATTCACAACAAGATATACCAGATAAAAAGAAGAAGAAATGAGTAATCTTGAACCTCCCCTCTATTTTGTTTTCTTGGATAAATCTCATTTCGTCTCAAGCTCTTATAAAAGATTGAAACACAACCGTTAAAGGAAGTTATTTGTGGAGGAGGTCGTCGTTTTTATGGCGACTCTGAAATTTTTCAAAAAATACTTTTTAAATATCAAATTGTGAAGAAACCAAACATTATTTTTTAATCATTAGATACTACTCCCAGCCTTTCGTCGTTCCCAATCCAGAAATGACTGTTCTTGGGTTTGTCAGTTTTCAATCTAAAATAGAGCTATAGTGTTTGGGGCTTTGTTCCATTTCAATAAGATAGTATATTATAGAGTTCAATTATATGTACACGGTGTTCACCGAATATGCTTCCTGTCGTCTGTTCAGTTAACAATAAATAATCCACTCCGATTCACAATCCGATTTGTAACTCTTTTAAACTTCGCTTCCTTATCCATTTATTTCAATAATCTTTCTTGTTCTTCTAGTTTTTCTTGTTCTTCCTTCTCTTCTTCTTCTCCACCTGTTGAAATTTTATATCTTTCCCTCGCATGATTTTCGTCATATTCATTTTTTTCATCCTTCTTCATCTTCAGACATTGACTGCTTGCAAACTGATCTAGATCAAGTCTTTGGAGAAATGCGAAAAGACTTACAGATTATGTTTTCAGATATTAAATGACGACCTAATGACAGTGATTATTCCATGATTCTAGGGGATTCAGACTTTTGAATCTTTTCCGACATTTTTTTACCAGTGGCTTTTAGAAAAACCGTCACTGTAACATTTTACGGACTCAAAAATCACAGGATACACAGATTTATCAGGCTCTCAAGAAAATGTAGAAACCCAAATTTAACAGTGAACCAAAATAGAATTGGGGGATGTTATCTGCCAAACACAAGAGGAGATTCTAAAAGCATTTCTGTGTTTTTTGGGGTAAACAGCAGGCAAAGTTAAAACGTCATCTTTTATCACAACACAAGAATGAAAAAGATATGCTACTTCCCTAACTAAAAAAGAGAACTTGCCAAACTTCGCAATGCTGGTGACCATGCACACAATATCAATACGCTGATGCAAGGAACAGGCATGGTGGTGGTCAAAAAAAGGAAAAAAACAGCCTAACATAAGACAAAAAATCAATATGGAATACCATCCCTTGCTCTAAAACTAGGGCATAGTTTGGCGCACTGCTGTATTCTGTTGAAAGCTAAAGCTATTGAGACTGGAGATACAGTTATGAAAGAGAGAACGGGTGCAATATTATCACTTCACACAAGTATGGGAATCAGGGAAAAAACTAGCAATGCCGCAAAAACCCCACATGAAAAAAAGAAAAATTTCCACAAAGACTATTCCACTCACAGATAGTGTCAAAGCTGTCGAAGTACCTCACTATGAAACTGAAAAGTTGACCAGGAAATGTTGGGGGCCAAAAGGGGATTGTCAAGAAAAAAGGGAAAGACTCGGGTTGATTACGCTAGTACGAATAATATATTCAACAGAAGAAGGCAAAGGGAGGCTTCAAAGATGAAATTGTCTGACTACACCCAGGAAAAAAATACCGACAAGCACAATGAGGACGTTCTCAAAGAGCTTAGCCCTTTTGAAAAAGAATTTTGTAGTTATAGATCTTATCACGATCGAGAAATTGTTGAATGACTGTGACTTTCTATCTTTTGGTTTTTAATGCAGTTTATGCCGAATTTGGCATTGTTCTAGTTTAAAGCATGGTTGAATAAAATTTTGAATAAAATGTTGAATTATATGTTAATTTCCTTTATGATTATCATTGCAAGGAAACATAAGCTATTTCAAAATCTCTGCTATTGCTATGTTAATTTAAAAACAACAAACAAAATAAACAAAGACAATCAAACAAAAACAAACAAACAAACAATCAAAAACAAAACAAAACAAAAAAACAATGGCGTCATAAGCGGAAAAAATTTATTCTTCAAACGTACCACTATGATATGTATGTAAAATAATGCAACCCATAAGGAAAATAATGGAATTCATTTCAGAATAAAGTTAAAGATAGCTATCTTTTCAGTCCAAAGGCTATGAGACTTGTATTTATTTAATGACTTAGTCACGAAATAACGATGTACCATCATTTTTTCCTGACATTAAAGGGAAATCATATTGTTTAGGTTCGATTCCAGAATGGAACCAATGAAAAACATAAAAATACAATATTCCAATGCCATAGATTAAGAATCTAGATGCCCGGAGTAAAAATTTCTAAAAATCCTTTTTATGTTTGTTTTTCATGTTTTTGTGTAAACATGCTTGAGGTTCAAAGGTCCATGCGATGTCCCCCTTAGTGATACGTCCCAATAATTATGAGTAAAATAATGTTGATATGAAAAATTTAAGCAGAGGGCTGAAATTTGGCATACACCAATCTTTTCATGTCTAGGTGATACATTTTAAAAAAACAGCCTGTTGTATTAATGGTTTTTTGAGCTATGATACGTCCATACAATGTAGGATTTGGTGAGAGTCCCCTTAATGTGTCCGAGACACGTATGTGTGGTGTGTGTGTGTGTGTGTGTGTGTGTGCAGGGAAGAGAGTTGGTGGCAAAGTAAAGAGGGCTTCAAAGGAGGTGTGTGGGCTGTGTTTAATGGATACAAGAAGAGTAATGGGGTGACAATTATAACTGGAATTGTTTGGTAATCTGGGAATATTTTTTTTTAAAGCTTTTCCAATTATTTGGCAATTTCTTTTTGGTTTAAAGATAATTGAGCACAATGGGCCCTTCGTTTATCGATATTTGGGTAACAAAACAAAGAGGAAAAAATGACAACATTTTAATTTCCTTTCAGTTTACAGTCTTATGGTTTAGACATTTTTGGTTTAACTGGTTTTCACTGTATGAGAAAAAATAATAATAAATAATAGATAAAGAATATTTAAAAATATCCCAATGTTTACATTAAAATTTTTTTTTAAAAAAACTGAAATTTTAGTTTTTAAACAACATAAATAAAAGTAAAAAAAAAAAAAAAAAAAATATTTTGTAAACAAAAAAATTAAATTAAAAATAAATGACATTAAAACAGATAAGAATAGGAATAATTTTTAAAAACTAAATAAATAAAGAAATATTTTTTAACACTCTTGGAAAACTATCATACATCCAATCTATATCATCACAAATTGTTGTCATCTTGCAGACTGGGCACAAAAAAATTGAGTTTAATCCGCAGAAGAGACACGTCCATGGGATTGCTTCAAAGGACTCTCCATCTATGTTAAACCATTCAACCTGTTATACAAGTTTCAAAATTTTACGGAAATAATTCAGATTTGGAAATTGTCAAAATTATTAGGAACCATGAAAAAAAGAAACCAATCCAATTTGAAAATTTGATGAATAATAAACAATAATTTGGAGTCCGTTAAGATAAACTCCCTGAAGATAAAATCTAGTTTAAAATAAACTTTTCATCAAGTCCTATTTTTCCTAAAATAAAACCACTAATCAAAGCTTGGTTTAGATAAATACAAAACTAGTCTAGGTCCAGTTAAAAGAAACTTTTTGTGGCCTTCTTTTTCCACCTCCATTTTGCCAACATCAGACATGCCAAATTGAAAACTTCACATTTAGTAATTTTTATGTCAATTTTTAGTAATTCGACAAGGAAATAAGTAATTTTTGAAATCGTGTAAGAACAGCCACAATTGACATTGATAATCACTTCCACGTTACATCGTCATGCTTAGGCTCTGTAGAAATGCTTTATTATTGTGTTATTATCATCATCATCATCATCATTATTATTTTTTAGTATTACTATTATTATTATTATTATTATTTTTTATTATTATTATTATTAATTATTATTATTTTTATTATTATTATTATTATTATCATTATGATTTAAGTATTAACTGATAATTGTAAAATCAAAATTTTTCCCCATAAAATTTAGTATTTTCGTAATCGGCTAAGAAATTGTCTAATATTCGTAAAATTAAAAAAAAATTCGTAAGTTTTCGGCAGGCATGCAACATCAATCCTGTTTCAGTACATGCACTCGCACATGAAGCCATCCCAGTCACACAATGCTTCATCTTTACTCGCCACATTTCATTTGGCTAGGCCTGCACGGGTTGGAGAGAGAGAGAGAGAGCCCCTCTTTCTTTGTTCAAACCCTTTGGGACCCAGGCTAAAAGGGTAAGTACACTTGTATTGTGTTAAAGAAAAAATGCAGAGGAAGCATATCTACAATATGCATACAAATGAAACCTTGCATTACCGCCCATCCATCCCTTCAAGACCGCCAACAATTGCTTATATCCTAACTCAATGACAAACTGACTGTTTAATTTTCATTATAACTACTCTAAGTCTGCCAGTTTGCCAAGGACCAAAGTGGGAAGGTAAAGCAAGTTTTAATTATTCATTCAACAAATCAGTGTGATTACTTTACCTTTTCACTTGGTTCTATGTGAATTTTCTTTACAATGAGTTGCTGTCCTTCTCAGAACCCATGGAAAATTCAGATTGTTTAATTCTACTCCACCTGAAAGGAAAAAGAGAGTAACTTTGTTTAATCCCTTTTGAGAAAAATAAAAACCCTTCAGATCAAGAGCCATTCATTAATTCAAATCTCAAACTCAGTGTATAGTTCAACTTTAAAGGTTAAACAAATTAAACAACTGTAGAGAATAGGTATCTGTGATAAGTATAAGATGAAATTTTAACATTTTTAATAAAATAAAATACGAGGGGGGTTGAAATTTTACAATTTCCATAATAACTCCCTCATTTTAGGAATAAATTAGTTAAACAATACATCAAAGAAAGCTTGAAATCTCAGCTACAGATTGTGTAATTTATTTTTCGCCATGGTGTCACACAAGAAACCCACAGAGCTGACAACGCTGCACCATTTGACGCATCCCGTCTTCAAAAAACAAACGTCCTTTTTTCTCTACACCAAGAACCAAACATCAGCCTTCGTATCACTGTCGCTTTCATAGTGGTTTCTTTGAGATACTCCTTCAATTTAGGGAATAAGAAGTCTGAAGTGCTAGGTCAGGACTGTACGGTGGATGTGGCAAGGTGGAGAAATATATTTTTCTCAGTGCGGCTTCAGTCGGGCTCTCATTTTTTCCAATGTGGCAACATAATGATTGGAATCACTGTTTACCACCCTGTTCCACAAATTCAATATGAACGCCTTCAAGGGCCCAGAAAATCACGAGCAGCACTTTTTTAGCCGACAACCACAACTTTGAACTTTTTTGGACAAGGAGAATTCTTTTGTTGGTATTTCATTGACTGATTTTGCTCTCTGGGTAATAATGGTGGATTTAATGACTCGTCTTCAGTGACTATTTACTTAATAAAGGCATCACCTTCTTTCCTTGTACCTTTTCAATAGTTTGGAGCAAATGTTTTCCGTTGCTCTTTTATGCACAAGTCAACATTCGGAGACCCATCTGGCAGACACTTTCCTGTATCCAAGGATCAATTTATAAAAATGTGGTGTACCCTTTCCTTTGAAATTCCAACTTCTTTCGCACTGACAATTTGTCAAATGCATCATTTGCCAGAATCATGTTTTTGACTTCAGTTTGATTACGACATTCAAGACACTTTTGGGGCCACCCACAACGAGTTTGATCCTGAAGTTTCGTTTTGAGATTGGGTCTCCTACTTCCACGAACCTTACCCATAGCCAAACGATTTCTGTAATCAACACAAGCGTCACCATAACACGCTTTATTCTGATATGGATTTCAATGGAAAACAGCCTTCAGCATTCAGAAATTCAAAACAGCACGCTGCTTGTACGAATATCATTTGGTGAAGCCATTTTCATTTTTTGTCTTGGCAGGTTGTTGACCCACATAAAAGACAAAAGTGATTACGTCACACAAAGACCCACACATAAAAACCTGAGAAATTTGACACACCAAAGCCAATTGGTGAGAGAGTATCTATACCAAATATTAAGACTCCAAGTTAAACATCTTTAAAAATTATGACGAAAATTGGAGTCTACCCAAAAAAGT